>NW_027196970.1:0-72553 GCF_038502225.1 Cherax quadricarinatus | reverse complement strand
TCATATATTTCATATATTTTTTAAAAATACCAAAACCTTTGAAAAAATCGAAAAATATTGCAAAATGATGTTTTACTGCATATTTCGACGATTTAGAGCATTTAGCTCACTTTTCAGATAAACCTGATTTTTTAGCTATAATTTATGGGTTTTCAAACTTTATCAGAATTACTGATGGAATTGAATTTTATGCTGAAAGTAACTTGAATATGACATTTTAGTGTAGTATTGTGTCAATAAATATACTTTCAGCTAAAAAGTAAGGTTTAATTGAAAAGTGCTCTAAATGCTGAAAATCTTCGAAATATGCAGTAAAACGTCATTTTACTAGATTTTTCGAATTTTTCAATGCTTCACGTATTTCATCAATTCAGGTATTTCATATATTTCATATATTTTTTAAAAATAGCAAGAGGATTGAAAATAATCGAAAAATATGGCAAAATGATGTTTTATTGCATATTTCGACGATTTAGAGCATTTTGAACACTTTTCAGACCAACCAGATTTTTTAGCTAAAATTTATAGATTTTCAAACTTGTTTATGAGAAATACTGATTGAATTGAAATTTTGGAGCCTTTTCAACATTTTAAAGAATATTACATATTTTTCAAAAAGCCCATGAAATTTAGATGAAATTCAGAAATAATTTTGAATATTTCATATATTTTTTAAAAATACCTGAAGGATTGAAAAATTCGAAAAATATGGTAAAATGGTGTTTTGCTGCATATTTCGACGATTTTCAGCATTTAGAGCACTTTTCTATTAAACCTTACTTAATAGCTGAAATACATGGATTTTCACACTTGAAATATTTATTTATTCAGGTATTTCATATATTTCAGGTATTTCATATATTTTATATATTTTTTTAAAAATCCCAAAAGCATTGAGAAAATCGAAAAATATGACGAAATGATGGTTTACTGCATATTTCGACGATTCAGAGCATTTAGAACACTTTTCATACAAACCTGTTTTTTTTAGCTAAAATTCATGGATATTCAAACTTTTTTATCAGAATTACTGATGGAATTGAAATTTTCGAGTCTTTTCAACATTTTAAAGTATATTACATATTTTTCAAAAAGCCCATAAAATTTCGATGAAATTAGAGAAATAATTTTGAATATTTCATATATTTTTCAAAAATACCAAAAGCATTGAAAAAATCGAAAAATATGGCAAAATGATGTTTTACTGCATATTTCGACGATTCAGAGCATTTAGAACACTTTTCAGACGAACCCGATTTATTAGCTAATATTCATGGATTTTCAAACTTTTTTATCAGAATTACTGATGGAATTGAAATTTTCGAGCCTTTTCAACATTTTAAAGTATATTGCATATTTTTCAAAACGCCCATAAAATTTCGATGAAATTCAGAAATAATTTTGAATATTTCATGTTTTTCAAAAATACCGAAAGCATTGAAAAAATCGAAAATAATGGCAAAACCATGTTTTATTGCATATTTCGACGATTTAGAGCATTTAGCTCACTTTTCAGACAAACCTATTTTTTAGCTATAATTCATGGATTTTCAAAGTTTTTTATCAGAATTGCTGATGGAATTGAATTTTATGCTGAAAGTAACTTAAATATGACATTTTAGTGTAGTATTGCGTCAATAAATATTCCAAGTGTGAAAATCCATGTATTTAGCTAAAAATTAAAGCTTAATTGAAAAGTGCTCTAAAGTCTGAAAATCGACGAAATATGCAGTAAAATATCATTTTACCAGATTTTTCGAATTTTTCTATGCTTCAGGTATTTCACATATTTCAGGTATTATGTATATTGCATACATTTTTTTAAAAACAGCAAAAGCACTGAAAAAATCGAGAAATATGGCAAAATGACGTTTTACTGCATATTTCGACGATTTAGAGCATTTAGAACACTTTATAGACAAACCTGATCTTTCAGGTAAAATTCATGGATTTTCAATCTTTTTTATCAGAATTACTGATGGAATTGAAATTTTCAAGAATTTTCAACATTTTAAAGTATATTACATATTTTTCAAAAAGCCTATAAAATTCAGAAATAATTTTGAATATTTCATATATTTTTTAAATAATACCAAAAGCATTGAAAAAATCGAAAAATATGGCAAAATGATGTTTTACTGCATATTTCGACGATTTAGAGCATTTAGATCACTTTTCACACAAACCTGATTTTTTAGCTAAAATTCATGGATTTTCAAACTTTTTTATCAGAATTACTGATAGAATTGAATTTTATGCTGAAAGTAACTTAAATATGACATTTAAGTGTACTGTTGTGTCAATAAATCTTTCAAGTGTGGAAATCCATGAATTTTAGCTAAAAATCATGTTTGTCTGAAAAGTGTTCTATATGCACCAAATCGTCGAAATATGCAGTAAAACATCATTTTATCATATTTTTCGATTTTTTCAATGCTTAATGTATTTCACATATTTTATATATTTTTTAAAAAAACAAAAGCATTGAAAAAATCGAAAAATATGGCAAAATGATGTTTTACTGTACATTTCAACGATTTAGAGCATTTAGCTCACTTTTCAGATAAACCTGATTTTTTAGCTATAATTCATGGGTTTTCAAACTTTATCAGAATTACTGATGGAATTGAATTTAATGCTGGAAGAAACTTAAATATGACATTTTAGTTTAGTATTATTTCAATAAATATACTTTTAGCTAAAAAGTAAGGTTTAATTGAAAAGTGCTATAAATGCTGAAAATCGTCGAAATATGCAGTAAAAGATCATTCTACTAGATATTTCGAATTTTTCAATGCTTCACGTATTTCATATATTTCAAGTATTTATTATATTTCACATATTTTTTTAAAATAGCAAAAGCATTGAAAAAAATCGAAAAATATGGCAAAATGATATTTTACTGCATATTTCGACGATTTAGAGCATTTAGAACACTTTTTAGACAAACCTGATTTTTTAGCTAAAATTCGTGGATTTTCAAACTTGTTTATGAGAAATACTGATTGAATTGAAATTTTGGAGCCTTTTCAACATTTTAAAGAATATTACATATTTTTCAAAAAGCCCATAAAATTTAGATGAAATTCATAAATAATTTTGAATATTTCAAAGATTTTTTAAAAATACCTGAAGCATTGTAAAAATCGAAAAATATGGTAAAATGATGTTTTACTGCATATTTCGACGATTTTCATCATTTAGAGCACTTTTCTATTAAACCTTACTTTTTAGCTGAAATTCATGGATTTTCACAGTTGAAATATTTATTGAATCAATACTACACTATAATGTCATATTTAAGTTTCTTTCAGCATAAAATTCAATTCCATCAGTAATTCTGGTAAAAAGTTTGAAAATCCATGAATTTTAGCTAAAAAATCAGGTTTGTCTGGAAAGTGATCTAATTGCTCTAAATCGTCGAAATATGCAGTAAAACATCATTTTGCCATATTTTTCCTTTTTTCAATACTTTTGGCATTTTTTAAAAAATATATGAATTATTTAAAATTATTTCTGAATTTCATTGAAATTTTGTGGGCTTTTTGAAAAATATGTAATATACTTCAAATGTTGAAAATGCTAGAAAATTTCAATTCGATCAGTAATTCTGATAAAAAAGTTTGAAAATCCATGAATCTTAGCTAAAAAGTCTGGTTTGTCTGGAAAGTGTTCTAAATGCTCCAAATGGTCGAAATATGCAGTAAAACATCATTTTGCAATATTTTTCGATTTTTTCAATGGTTCAGGTATTTCATATATTTCAGGTATTTCATATATTTTATATATTTTTTTAAAAATCCCAAAAGCATTGAGAAAATCGAAAAATATGGAAAAATGATGTTTTACTGCATATTTCGACGATTCAGAGCATTTAGAACACTTTTCAGACAAACCTAATTTTTTAGCTAGAATTCATGGATTTTCGAACTTTTTTATCAGAATTACTGATGGAATTGAAATTTTTGAGCCTTTTCAACATTTTAAAGTATATTACATATTTTTCAAAAAGCCCATAAAATTTCGATGAAATTCAGAAATAATTTTGAATATTTCATATATTTTTCAAAAATTCCAAAAGCATTGAGAAAATCGAAAAATATTGCAAAATGATGTTTTACTGCATATTTCGACGATTCAGTGCATTTAGAACACTTTTCAGACAAACCTTATCTTTTAGCTAAAATTTGTGAAGGCTTACTCAGCCCTGTAACAACTTCAGACAGTATTACCCAGGCTGGCTCCTCCTCAGGAAAATTAATGAATAGAAAAAGAAATAATAACAGACAAACATAAACACTTTATTATTTAGAAAATATAAAATATAAAACACTTAAATATGAAATATTAATCCTACATTAAAGAAAATGAAAAATGAAAAATATAAATGATAACTGAATTCAACGCTAATATATATATTGGGTGTCTGGTGTTGGTGACACTGTTGTTGAAATCGTAGCCGTTGCTGATGATGGGGGGGGGGGGGTCGCAGGTGTTGGTGACCACCACTGGCTAGTTCTTCACAGTATAGCCGTGAGTATTATCCCGATGACAGGAAAGCAGGTTCTTTACCGCTGCAATGATGTGGGGTTACGTCCTGCAATTTCATACAGGTGCACAGGTAATTAGATCCAAAATGGGGAAGTCTCTGGACGTTAGTCCTTCTCCTGTTCTTCTCGTTGATTGACAGGTGACCCTCACTGTCACCCAAGAGTAGTGTTGGGAGCTGTGAGTCGAGTGATTTTCTGTTTGACCAGAGCCCCCCACGTCACCTTTCGGGGGGGGGAAGAGGGAGGGGAAGGGATAGCGGGAGCTAGACTGACCCTACCTTAACAAGCAGCCGGCAGTCAAACTATCACTTTCAGGGAGGGGAAAAAAGGCGGGAAAAACGGGAGCTTGACTTGCCCTACCTTAACTAGTAGCCGGCAATGAAACTATCACTTTCGGGGAGGGGGAAGAAAGGCGGGAGCTTGACTTACCCTACCTTAACTAGTAGCCGGCAATGAAACTATTGTTACTATATCTCTACTCCTATCTATTGAACTTTTCCCTCACACTCCCCCATACCAAGACTTATAGTCAAGGAGTATAAGAAGAATAGGCGAGGAAAAAGTTCTAACATGTGGAAGTCGCGTAAGGCAACAAATCTTCTACTGACTGTCACGACTTAACCAGTCAGAGAAATAATTGGATGAACCATTGATATACACAATATGGAACTTAAAAGCCTGGAGTGCCAATGTCCACCTCAAGAGGCGACTGTTGGTTCCCTTAAAAGTTTCTAGGTATATCAAAGGTTTGTGGTCCGTTTCTAAAATGAATTCTTTTCCCAGCAAATAAAATTTAAGTTTGGAGATACCCCACACAAGGGCTAAACATTCCTTTTCTATTGTGGAGTATCTTGTTTCTGCGGGAAGGAGTTTCCGGCTTAGGAAGCATACAGGGAAGGGAGTACCATCATGGTATTGTAGTAACACCGCACCTAAGCCAGTATTGGAGGCATCAGTTCTCAAACAAAATGTTTTATTAATATCTGGAATCTTAAGTATAGGGTCTTTCGAAAAGATACTTTTAATCTCATTAAACTTTTCCCGAGCTACGTCGGAAAGTTCAAGAGGTTCCTTCACAGACTTTTTAAGGAAGTCGGATAAGATGCCTGTAAGATCAGTAAGGTTCGGGATAAACCGTGCATAAAAATTTACAGAACCAAGAAAGCTACGCATGAGCTTCTTGGTTTTGGGGAATTTAAATTCTAATAAAGCTTTGATCTTACTGGGGAGAGGCTGCAGAGAGTTATTAGAAAGTATCAGTCCAAGATATCTAATCTTGTTATACCCAAGGAAGCATTTCTTCGGCTTGGCAGTGAGGCCATGTGAGCGTAACCTACGCAAAACTGATGTTAATGTTTGGATATGTTCGCCCCACGTAGATGTCATTACGTAAATGTTATCAAAATAAACTGAAACATTTGGCATATTACCCAAGACCTTTCTCATCAGTCTCACGTAGGTAGCACAGGCAGTTACCAAACCGAAGGGCATAGTTCTATACTGCATCAGTCCTTGGTGTGTAGGAAAAGCGGTGTACTGCTTAGAAGAAGGATCTAACATTACTTGATGATATGCCTGCGCAATATCAATCTCTGAAAAGAAGGAAGAGTCATAAAATTTGTGTAGATCGCTATCTATTAAGGGCATAGGCTCAGCATCCCACCGAGTTATAGCATTAAGGCCTCTGAAGTCAATAGCAAGTCTATATGAATTATCCTCCTTCTTAACCATGACTACTGGTGAACAATATGAAGATACTGAAGGTTCAATGATCTTTAGTTTTAATAATTTGTCTACCTCTCGGTCAAATGCATCCCTAAGGTGAACTGGAACTGGGTATAATTTCCGTTTGATAGGATTGTCCGTCACTAAGTCAATCTTATGGACTACCGTGGAGGTAACACCTGGAATATCAGTAAAGACGTCTGAAAAGTTACTCACACATTGAAGTAGTTCATGTCTCTTATGGTCATCCAAAGATTCATTAATATTAATGTTGGTTGCATCCGAGTGGTCAAGAGTCACCAAGTCATGTAGTTCTTCATCATAGTCTAAGTTAGAGGTGTCAATTACGCACACTTTACATTCTTCAGTTGTCTTATCAAGTTCGTGTGGAAAAACTAAGTCAAAGTTATTAAGGCAGTTAACCGAATTTCTTCGGTAATATTTCTTAAGGATGTTGATATGATAAAGCTTAGGTTTCCCCTTGACTTCTATGAGGTAGTCAACTTTCCCACAAATTTTTAATACTTTATATGGACCTTTCCATGCTACTAATAATTTATTTGACTTGATAGGCAAAAGTACAAGAACTTCATCTCCTACTTTAAAACTTCTCCTCTGACTTTTGGAATCAAAATAGGTTTTGTACTGGTCCATTGACAAGCTTAGGTTTTTCGAAACTATGTCAGAGGTCTCCTCAAGTTTGGATCTAAGGTCAAGGAGAAACTGGTAAGAAGACTGAACCTCAGCATTTACCTCCTCATTAGTCCATAAGTCATGAAGGATGGACAATGGGCCTCTGGCCTGTCTACCATAGAGAAGTTCAAAAGGTGAAAACCCCAAAGAGTCACTGGGAACTTCCCTCATGGCAAACAAAGCACAGGGTAGGTAACGATGCCACTCCTTAGGTTTAAGGGAGCAAAGTTTCCTTAAAATGGACTTGAGAATCGAATGCTGGCGCTCAATCCTCCCATTACAGCTGGGATGATAGGGTGTGGTGAAGAGAGGCTTCACTCCCAGAAGTTGGTATAGATGTTGCATTAAGTCAGATGTGAATTGTGTCCCACGGTCAGACAAAATTTCTCTAGGGATGCCCACTCTGGAGAAGATGGACAAAAGGGCTTCAGCCACCTCTGTAGTAGTTATGGTCTTTAAGGGAACGGCTTCAGGGAAACTCGAAGCATAATCAACTAATGTTAATATATATCTATGTCCCCCAGATGAAAGTGGAGATAAAGGACCAACGATGTCAATAGCTACTCTTTCAAACGGTACCGTAAAGATAGGCATTTTGACCATAGGTACTCGCCTGGTACCTCGGGAGGATGACAGTTGGCAAACTTTACACGATCTACAATAGGTAGTGACATCTGAGGACATTTTTGGCCAAAAATAGGTTTCCCTAATTTTATTTAAGGTTTTACGATGCGAGAAATGTCCGGCCACTGGCAGGTCATGAGCCATTTTAAGAACAGTCTCTCTGCATTGACTTGGAACAACTAAGATGGAATAGTCTATCTCATCTGAATTTAATTTGAATACTGACTTGTACAAGATACCTTTTATATATTCAAATTTATATGAAAAGTTTTTCCTTTGGATAACTTGATTTTGTTTAGCGGCATTATGGCAATTCTGAAGAGAAGGGCAATTACGTTGTAAATTGACAAAGGAGTCCTTCGATATATCTAAAGGCTTAAAGTCAGGGAAAATCAAAGGATGGACAGTAGGAGAAGCCTGGGCTTTGGTCTGAGCCCTAGTCAAGACATTTATGGTATCGGAGGTGATATCTTCACTTTCATCTAACAAGTGAACCGGTGATCCTACTACCTCGCTTTCGAGAGTAGCATCACTGGTTTTTAATCCCACATGAATCTCACGAGACATTGTCTCATCTGAACTTTCGAGGGGCTTCTCTGACTCTACAGGAAGAGGATCTGAAACACTTATATCCATCTTTGGTGATGAAAGGTCAACCTCAGAAGGAAGAATGGCACCTTTTACATTACCTATTAGTACGGAGCAAGAAGTGATGGGAGCTAGTACGGCTTCAGACCAACCTGTGAACCATTTAGACCTAATGTAACAACGGATGGTAGGAAAAGTGTCTGTACGGCCCAAGTAGTCTGAAAGTATAGCAGAGGAATGAGTTTCTTTAAGATTAGGGAACAGCTTATCAGAAATGACTATACATGTGCATCCAGTGTCTCGTAAAATGGTAGATACATTAAGTCCATTAACTGTTCCTGAACAGAAGGGTGCTTGGTCATTACAGTCTTTAAAACATCTTCCAACTTTTTGGACCTTCTTAGAAGGACAATCTGGACGTTTATGTCCCTTAACACCACACAAATGACAAACAGGAATAAAAGAAGTCATTTTACTTTCCACTAGAGGCTTTGATTTCTTAAGGTCTGATGAACCCTTGCCCTTAGGGTTCGATCCCTTTAGGTCTTTATAGGAATTGTGAGCCTCAGCATACAGGTCAGCAGCCTCAGCAACTTCCTCAGCTTTAATCAGGTTACGTTCTCTGATGAATGTTCGTATCTGGTGAGGAAGAGCTGTCAGGAACTGGTCAGCAACCATGAAGTCTCTAAGAGATTCATAACTGTGATCAATTCCTGAACTCTCTATCCAAAAGTCGAACAAACGAAAGAGTGTTACCTGTAACTGTTGAAAGTTCTGGCCAGGCTGTAAGGTGGCATACCTGAAATCTTTCCTGTAAGAATTAGTGGTTTTTTGATATGCTTTAAGGATTGCCTTCTTCAGTAGGTTATAATTACATATGATATCCTGCGACAAAGTTGCATAGATATTCAAAGCTGTACCAGAAAATAACATTCCTAACCTGGTAGCCCAGGTGTCAGCAGGCCATTCACAGAGGGTAGCGGTATTTTCAAACCTGATAATGTATGAAGTTATGTCTTCCCCCTCTGTGAAGGGAGGTAAATTAGGTGTTGGAATATGTGCACTAGCTGCACGTTGTTCCATTACTCCTTCCTCTAATTGCTGTTGTGAGAAAGTTAACTTTTTATTCTCTAATTCAAGGCGAGATTTTTCGAGCTCGCGATCCTTTTCTCTCTCTGTTAACTCATATTCTCTGTCCTTTGCTCTTTCCTCAAGTTCCCTTAATTTAACCTGTTCCTCACGTATCTTAGCTTGTTCCTCACGTTCCCTAGCTCTTTCCTCACGATCAAGTCTATCACGCTCTTTTTGGTCTTCTCGCTCTCTTTCTAACTGTCTTTCTCGGATTTCTCTCTCAATTCTCTCTCTCTCCTTTTTCTCCTGTCTTTCAAGGTTCTCTCTCCTTTTTCTCTTCTCTTTCGATTCTCTCTCTCTCCTTATTCTCTTCTCTTTCCCTTTCTAGCTGTCTTTCTTCTCTCTCAATTCTCTCTCTTTCAAGTCTTTCCTGGATCTTAGCACTAATGAAAGATTCTAAATTTTTCCCTGTTATTCCTAACTTACTTCCAGCATTCATCCAAAACTGGTATTCATCCATACTTGCAAGAATAACTTAAACTATCAGGGGAAATGAAACGGGTATTAAAGAAAACGGAGGGTTCAATTCCTGCTCCGCTCAAACTGTAAATAAACCAGAGGGCTCGATCCCTGCTTCAATTAAACAATATGTATTAATGAAAACGAAGGGTTCTATGCCGGCTCCGAGCAAACAGTAAGTAGAATGGGGTCCCTTGACCATCCAATCTTCTCACCAACAAATCAAGAGTGTCCTATGACAGTTCCCTTGATATACTGAAGAGCTCAATGAAACAAGTTGTCACTGGAAAATCTCGGGTCCCTAAAGTCTAATCCTCCAAAGTGTTTCAAGCTCACATGAAAAAGTGGCAGAATTAAATATTATATCCTGCCTGACTTGACCTACAATAAATTGAGACTATAACAATCACCAAATCTTCTAAATACCTGTACTGTAGTCCTACCATAGAGAATGATTACTCATGGCTGGTGGTAAGAGTCTGGTATGCGGCGTTGAAGTTCCAATGGTAGATTCGAGATGGAGTTGAATCTTGATTCAGTAGAGTTGATCCTGGCAAGGTCGCCACTTGTGAAGGCTTACTCAGCCCTGTAACAACTTCAGACAGTATTACCCAGGCTGGCTCTTCCTCAGGAAAATTAGTGAATAGAAAAAGAAATAATAACAGACAAACATAAACACTTTATTATGTAGAAAATATAAAATATAAAACACTTAAATATGAAATATTAATCATACATTAAAGAAAATGAAAAATGAAAAATATAAATGATAACTGAATTCAACGCTAATATAAAACTTGGGTGTCTGGTGTTGGTGACACTGTTGTTGAAATCGTAGCCGTTGCTGATGATGGGGGGGGGTCGCAGGTGTTGGTGACCATCCACTGGCTAGTTCTTCACAGATTATACGCCGTGAGTATTATCCCGATGACAGGAAAGCAGGTTCTTTACCGCTGCAATGATGTGGGGTTACGTCCTGCAATTTCATACAGGTGCACAGGTACTTAAATGCAAAATGGGGAAGTCTCTGGACGTTAGTCCTTCTCCTGTTCTTCTCGTTGATTGACAAGTGACCCTCACTGTCATCCAAGAGTAGTGTTGGGAGCTGTGAGTCGAGTGATTTACTGTTTGACCAGAGCCCCACACGTCACCTTTCGGGGGGGAGAAGAGGGAGGGGAAGGGATAGCGGGAGCCAGACTGACCCTTCGTTAACAAGCTGCCGGCAATCAAACTATCACTTTAGATATTGATACCATACTGCACAGTGGTAATATTGATACCATACTGCACAGTGGTAATATTGATACCATACTGCACAGTGGTAATATTGATACCATACTGCACAGTGGTAATATTGATACCATACTGCACAGTGGTAATATTGATACCATACTGCACAGTGGTAATATTGATACCATACTGCACAGTGGTAATATTGATACCATACTGCACAGTGGTAATATTGATACCATACTGCACAGTGGTAATATTGATACCATACTGCACAGTGGTAATATTGATACCATACTGCACAGTGGTAATATTGATACCATACTGCACAGTGGTAATATTGATACCATACTGCACAGTGGTAATATTGATACCATACTGCACAGTGGTACACACTTCACAGCGGTAATATTGATACCATACTGCACAGTGGTAATATTGATACCATACTGCACAGTGGTAATACACTGCACACACTGTATATTACAATGGTAATACACTCTCACACACAACACACCGTATATTACAGTGAATATACACTCACACTCAACACTATACATTACAGTGATATTGTTTTATTTGTTAAAGAACATCTCTAACAAGGTTACTTATACAAAACATCAAACACTGGAAATTATAAAGATTGTACAATAAAAGAAGAGATATAAAAAAAAACTAAACACGCACAATGACACACATACACAAGCACACATAGGTGAGGTTTCTGCCTGTCAACACACACGTATGAGAGACTAAATCTAAGATCTCAGGTGCTTAACAGAGCACCACGATACTCAAACATTAATTTAGGCGATTATCACAAGATCTTAACATACATAGGTATTTAGGATACAAAGAAGGAAACGGGATAATACTAAAAGTCACAATAAAAACATCCAATATAACAAAACAAAACTACGATGTGAAATTTTACATCTCAGCGGAACTAAGAAAAAATGATGCAAGTAGTTACATGTAATATAATATTACTGAAAAGCACACTGTAACACAGCATAAAATATAACAAAATAAGAACCAGTAGCTTATGCTAGGAAAAACTTTTTTTTTTTTTTTTTTTTTTTTTTTTTTTATAAACATTACACTTGAATCAAAATCATTAAAGACACCTATAACATATTTGAGTCATTGAAAATTTTCATCATAAAGTCCTTGAAATGATTTATGCATGATAAATGATAATATGCAATCGTAGTACAACACATTTCTAAATGATAACTTTTTAGTTCCTGAAACCCTCGGGGCAATAACCATATTGCCCATAGATATCAAAACTCAATTATACATCCTTATAAACAGCACTCCATGCTCACACCCAAGTCTAGGAAAATAGCCCGTTGTGTCCCCTTACCCATTTTGCAAATCCCATAAATCCCTTAATGTGAAATTTCGATAACCCTCACTAAAATCTCTCTCCCATCTCCCTCCATACACCCCTTTATTCCTACACTGTGTCCTATAAAAAGTTGCTGCCAACGCATTAATTCTTGCACGCACGTCCGCCTCCCTCATAGCCCACATCATGTATATATAATCCGTAATCATATACCCAATCGCATTCTCAACCCTTTTATTCACCCCAGTTATATCTAAACTTAAAACCCTCAAGACCTGCAAACCCCCTCCCCCCACTAACCTTAAAACCTTACCCATCCAAACCCTTATAAGTTCAATACAATCGCAAAAATACACCGTATGATAAATAGTCGCCAATCCTCCACAATCCTTGCATTCCCCATCCTCTCGTATTCTCTTATAGAATAAAACCATTCCTGACGGCAATATTCCATGTAAAAATCTATACATAACTTCTCTGACTTTAGGTTTTAAACGCAATTTGTTTAAACGCCCCCAAATATTACGCCAATCATACATCGGATATACTCCTTCTACCGCCGCTACCAAAGCCTTACCATCTGCCCTATCAAGATTTCTCAATTTAATATGTAAAGGATCCCTCACGTTTATAAATACCCGTAACATTGCCTCACCTATCATGAACTCCCTACCCCCCCACCACCGTCGCATATCCTGATGTATCCTATGAAGACCGTCTCCTTTCACCCCTCCCTCCCGCTTATAACTATGTTTTAAATACATACTTATTATCCTCTTTTCGACATCTATAAGACCCAGCCCTCCACGGCCAACCGGGAGTGTGACAACCGCTCTACTTAACCATTCGCTCCCTGTTCCCCAAATGAATCTAAAAACACTTTTTTGTAGCCTTTTTAACTCACAACGAAGTATCGGAAATATTACCGTAACATGCCATAGTTTACTATATAATAGCACATTCGTTGTAATCACCCTTTGTTGCAAACTTAAATTAGCAGCTCTTAAACCACTGAGGCGCTTCAGAACACTGTCAACGATACGCACGGAATTTATTTGCTGTGCTAACTTGAAATCATTTACATAAACGATCCCACATATCTTTATTTGGTCCACCCTTTTCCACCTTTCAGCAACCATTCCGTCCTCACGTGACCCTTTTCCAAGATTCATATACTTTGTTTTCCCCATGTTGATCGTCATGCCAGTAGCCTTTTCAAAAACTTTCACTAACGTTTCTACCCGAATCAAATCCATGTTTTCTCTCACCAAAATCGTCGTATCGTCGACATATCCAACAATGCCCGCTCCCCCATCCCTTACATTACCCATCCCCTTTGCTTCCAATAAAACCCTTATCCCTCTATAAAAGGGATCTTGAAAACAAGCAAAAAAAATTTGTGAAAGGGGACAACCTTGACGCAAACCCCTTCCCATCTGAATTCGATCTCCCAACCTCCCATTCACCTGCACACGCAAGGTTGCCTCCTGATACATTAATTTGGCCCATGATATAATTTCCGCACCAAACCCCTGCCATCTCATGATCTTCCATAACGTCTCCCGTTCCACACTATCATATGCCGCCTCCCAATCTATAGCCAATACCCCCCCCTTTCCTAATCTTACTCTTTCTTCAATAAAACTTCTAATCATACCGTGACCTTCATACATAGACCTGCCCGGCACCCCATATTGTCCCTTGTCAATCACTCTGCCCAGGACTTTTTTTATTCTGTTAGCCAAGATCCTTCCAAAAATTTTATAGTCACCACATAATAACGAGATTGCACGATAATCTTTAACCGTTAATGGCTCGCCTTTAGGAACTAGGACGACCACAGCCAACCTTTGTTGTTCCCCTAAAACCCCATCCCGCTTCATTATATTGAATAAACGTACCAAAAACCCCTTTAAAACGTTCCAATTTTGAAGATAAAAGTCGCTGGGCAACCCATCAATTCCTGGCGCCTTACCCAATTGCGCCCCAGATAAAGCCTCCCAAGTCTCACACTCCGTTATCGGCCCTCCCAACATCAAACGATCATGCTCCTCCAGCTCACACTGCACAAACCTACCGATTGACTGCAATGCAATTTCACTTATTCCAACACTTTGCGTTTTCAATTTAACCCATGCATCTATATACCCACTCATACCCTCCGTCGTCGTCAACTCCTGATTCACTCTATACCCCTGCATACCTACCTGAACATTCAACCCCATTAACTCCATTGCTTTGCGACGTCTGTGTTGATTCCTCAACACACACGCCGACGGCCGATCTCCCCACAAAACCTCTTCGATTCCACCCTTAAGCCTTTCCCCATCAAACCTTTCGTTTTGTAAATTTCGTAGTTGCTCCTTAATTCTTTCAATTTCTATAACAGGATAATTAGCATTCGCTTGTACATAGCAGTCGCGCAACTGCCCCTCTAAATATCGTTGGAAACCGTATTGTAACTGACTATATCTCACTCCTTGACTAATATAATATTCCTTAATTCGCTTTTTGGCTATCGTTTCCCACCAATTAACCAAATCCACATCTCTAGGTGCTTCAACCACAAGGCGTTCCCACATATGCCCAAAAGACAAAAGACTTTCCTCCCTCTTCAATAACTTTACATTTAATTTCCAAAAAGATGGACCCCTTCTAGGCACACCCTCAATATCTACATCCATTACAACTCCTCTATGATCCGAAAAAACCACATTTATCACATTCACTCTCCGCACTGTAACCGCACTAGACACGTACATTCTATCCAATCTCGCCGCATAATCTCGTCTAATAAAAGTATGCTCCACCATGCCACCCCCCCCACACACATCCATTAAACCCACACTCGTCAATAAATCTCCCAGGAATCCCAAGCAACAACCTGCTCCTCGAGGCTCCACATCTTTTCGTCGTATTACACAATTCCAGTCGCCCCCTATTATCGCTACATTTGGTAAACTACGTAGATAATATACTAATACATCTTGTACAAAATGAGTTTTAAGTCGTACATCTCCCTCGGCCGGCCCATATACACATACAAAACTTATGTGTGCTCTACCCCATAAACCATCCACCCTAATCACTCTCCCCTCCCCCCTTTCACTATGGCGTACTACAAACGGGCTATTTTCCTTTACCAGAATGGCGACGCCTCCTTTTAACCTCGTCGCATATTCCATATACACATCATAACCATCCATTTCTAACTCATATCCAATTCTGTAATTGTGTTCTTGGATAAATACCACATCCACATCTAGACGCACCAAAAATTCATTAAACCACTTTCGCTTCCGCTCAGATCTCAAACCGTTAATATTTATTGTCAAAACCTTAAAGTCAATTAATGGGGTTTTCCTTTCGTTCTAGGTATAGACTTTTCACTTATACATTTTACACCACCTCTATCCCTCCCCCCTTTTTTGGGAACCACCTTGATAAACCCTTGTTTCGTGGATTCTCTGTTCCCTGTCCTCTGTACATCCGCCCAAGACTTTTTTCCTGGCCTTTGGGCAGGAGTAAGCACGTCGTCTGAGTCTGATGGGGTCGCAGTTCGCTTTCGCGTCCTACCCTCCACCTGCATTGGGATTTCTTTAGTACTATCGTGATGCACCTCCACTTCTGCTACATTTACCGTCATACCATGCGACACACTAGACTCAATGCTTCCATCCGTCGCCTCACCATGATGTTCAACCGATCCCAAAATTGCACCTGGATCCTCCACATGGTTGACGATCGACTCGTCTAACAAAACATCCAGTGCCTTCACTAAAGACGCCGCTACATCCTCTTCCCCCATAGTGGGCAGAGTCTCTTCCAATACTTTATTTATGTCCAGTGACGGTGATTCTTCTCGCTGTTTTGCATCCTCCAAAGCATTCTCCTGCGCTTTTTCTACCTCTTCACTCCAAGATGTCCGTTGTCGAGACGGGTGAGCATAAGACTGTTCTCGTCCCTCAACTTCCTCGACTTCTTCCGGTTGTTGCTGTTGCGATATTTGGAGATTCCCACGACGCTTACCACACTGTGCCGCTATGTGGTCATACGACCCACACAGCCGACACGTACGACGTTGCCCCGCATATGTCACATATACTTGAGTTCGAAATGCTTGCAACATAATATAGGACGGTATGGGGTGGCGTAAGGTCATTTTGACTGAATATGTTCCCTCCAAACTTCCAGCATAAGGTCCAGCGGCCCACCGACCTGCAGAGGCCATATGAACCGTACCATAATTACGTAGTTCATCTTTTATAACAAAATCAGTCGCTTCAAAAGGCACATTCTTGATTTTTACCCATGTGTAGTATCTTGATACATCATGAAGACGTACTGATACAGCTGAATTGACGGCTATAATGGTCTCTTGATACTTATCCACCACTGCTTCGTAGACATTTGCTGACGTCATTTTAACGAAAATCCGTGTCGTCCCATTAAGTGCTACACCACATATCTCTTCATTTGCGATACCGTAGGTATCACGGATAATCGCCGGTAGTAACAAATCCATCGTGGCTCCCGTGACAGCCCCACGGGTCAACTCAACGCAAACAGTGTTGATGCGCCTGTTGCTATGCAGCGCCATGTTGGAAAATGAGCAGCACACGTCCTCACTACTCAATGACTGTTGACGAACTGGTGTAGCTCGCCTGAAACAGCAGAGGGGTGCAGAGCACAACCGCACTCTACCGTGGTCAGGCAGCGAATGTGTAGTAAAACATCATTTTACCAGATTTTTGGAATTTTTCTATACTTCATGTATTTCACATATTTCAGGTATTATATATATTTCATATATTTTCAAAAATACCAAAAGCATTGAAAAAAATCGAAAAATATGGCAAAATGATGTCTTACTGCATATTTCGACGATTTAGAGCATTTAGCTCACTTTTCAGACATAATTCATGGGTTTTTCAAACTTTATCAGAATTACTAATGGAATTGAAATTTATGCTGAAAGTATCTTAAATATGACATTTTAGTGTAGTATTGTCTCTGCTTCTGTATTCCCGATTGCAGGGACAGCGATCAATGGAATATTGAGACGAGTATTTACCTTTTTTGTGGGGATCGAGGTGTGATTGGTTAAAACGTGAGGTTGTTATGTTACCTGTCCGTCGAGGAGGTTTGGGATTGTTGGACTTAAAGCGTAGGGTAAAATGTGTTTTTCTAAAGTGGGAGGTTTGGCGTGTGGGTGTGATGGCGGGAAATATGGAACAGATATATATGAGGTTGAAAAAGTGGTATGGGGGAATGGAATTGAGGGAATGCGAGATTGTACGACGGGCTTTGTTGATGGTAAGGGAACGGAAAAACATTCGCATGAGGGTTTTAAGTAGGTTACTGGGGGGTACACGCGCAGCTCCAGTAGAAGGTTTGTTCCCCATGTATTCGTGGGAAAATATTTGGCTCAGATTTAGAAAGCTGAAATTACGGCCTAGGGTGCGTGAAGTCATGTTCCGTTTTTTACATGGTATATTGCCGTCAGGGGCAATACTACGATCCAGAAGAGTCGTGGAAGGTGGCGGGTGTGGGTTTTGTGGCGGAGAAGACACAGCTTTTCATGTTGTCTATTTTTGCGAAGGTTTAGAAGATGTCAGGGATTGGTTAAGTAGGGGGGTACAGAGGGTGGGGGGAGAGGGGTGCAGGTCCTGCGCGCGTTAAGTCTCGACATCGGTGGATTAGACCGGGAAGTTAGACGAACTTTAGATTATATTATCGTGGATTACATTTATATTTCGTGGGTAATGAGGGGGAAAGGGGTAAGTAAGGTGAGAAGGCGTGTCCTTGCAATAACGTTTTATCGTACAATGTGTAGGAATAGGGAATTGTATGGGATGAGGTGGGATAAGGGTTTTTCGGACGGTTATAAAAGGCTAACTATTGAAAGCCTTGTGAATAATATACGGGCATGCCGGGTAAGTTTCCGTGTAGGTCAGTTGGCAATAGCTGGCTCGTCTCTTGGGGGGGAGGTGTGAGTTGCATGAATATGAGATTGGGCATGGATGTATTCTAGTTGTTATGGATGTGTGTTTGTTGATTCTGGAGTTAGGGTTACTTACTATGCCTTTTGTGTACAAAATGACAGTGGTGCCTTTACAGTATTTGTTATGTTTTTGAAGCTTTCCTTTTGTGTAAGGACTCGTTTTTTCTTGAGTCACAAGTTTTCTTAGTATTTTGTTTTTGATTGTGGTTTATAGGTCCAGATATTTGGGTTTACAAACCTGCATATACATATATGCATGTTTTATCCCTTCCCTGTTACTGTTCACTCTGGTCTGTGAGTCACCAAAGTATTAAAGGGATATAACATGTGTACATTACCCTGAGTCGTCCAAATTTATCCTATAAATATTTCGTAATGTTGTGATTTTTGTTTGTGATTCAAACGTAGTTCATAGGTATCAAGATTGAACACATATGTAATGGATGGAAATTGCTGACGATTAATATGATCGTCAGTTTATATAATATTTATTATGTTAATGAATTTGTGTTAGAGTAAATCATTGAATTTGTGTCTAAGTTGGAATTTCTATAAACAATTGTATATTTTGTATGCAAATTACATAAACTATTGTTTAATCATTAATGTAACATGTTTGTATGATGTGAATGTAACTTATAATGGGTTTAGTGGGGTTTCCACCAGTGTTATATTTGTTGCACAAACAGTTATATCTTTTGGTATTGTGTGTTTTGTGAAACGTACGTATGTGTTTTATGGTATGTTTGTCGTATATATCTATTCGTATTAGTTACAAAGATTTTTTTCTGGTATTTATGGTGTGAATCTTGGTGTACTCTGTAGAATATGTATGGTGATGCTATTTAATTTTTAAGCAGCCTTGTATTTATGATGTTTTAAATAAAATATAAAAAAATCAAACAATGGTGTCACACAAACAGTGTAATACACTTTCCCCTCACGCACTCTTCCATATATTACTCAATATTATATGTACCTCACCTACATTCTTGCTCACTCTCACCCACACGCCTCAGAACGGGAGGCTAGCCCGTTGTTTCCCATTGACCTACAAAGTTCATAAATCACACAGCCGAAAATTCCTATAACCCTCTGTAAATTCAGTGTTCCATCTCCTACCATATACTTCTCGATTGCGTAACTTAGATCTGTAAAATGTCGCTGCCAGCACCTATATCCTTTCACCCGCTCCATCTCTCATTACATTCATCTCTCAACCTGCGGGCTGGGAGGACGCACTCTGAGCTTGCTTTGGCTCCCAACTAGCGGCGGACTGTGAACTACATTTTCACAAGATGGCGGAACGACGAGGTCGGAGAGTGAACACAGTCTGTGTTGATTTTACCCATGGTTCCCTGAATGGACCTACAATGCACACATTAATGCCTTGCATACTTCGTGACATCTACTGCATCTCTAATGAGGAACTTTATGGAGTAGCGCTGAAGATTGTACAAACCTTTCAAGAGAGGAGAATGGTGGTAAATACAGCTGTAGAGGTATGCCTGCACGATGTATCAACATATGTTACCTGGGTTAGGGTAAGAAACGTAAGAAACGTACCCTTTGAGGCGGAGGAATACGATCTGCGAGAAGTTTCTGGCAGGTATGGTATGGTGCATGCAGCGACCAGGGGTGTGTGGAGAGAGGGCCTGTACGAGGGGCTCCCGGAGGGCTCCTTTACCATCAAGATGACTCTCCGACAACCCATCCCATCTTTCATACACCTTGAGAAATACAGAACCCAGGTATTTGTGCATTATGCAGGCCAAAGGAAGACGTGTAGATTATGCAATTCTTATGAGCACATGGCTGCCCAGTGCCCCCGCCGACCGGTTGTACGTTCTAGGGACCCTTCACCTGTGAGTCAACAGGCTGAGGCTGTCGTACCTGAACCTAGTTCCTCTGCAGGGTATGTGCATAAACTTTGGAGTGATGAAATGAATGACCAGGACACGCAATCTACGATGTGCGCCACCCTGTCGGGGAATGATAAAACAGAGCCAACGTTTTCTGTAGAGCCTATAAGTTCCGAGGATCTGACGCAAGTTAATTTGCTGGAGGATGTGTTGCATGACCTTCTAGACGAAGCAGTGAGTGGTCCTGAAGATCAAACAGCGTGTTGTGAGGAATCATCTAACACGAAATTGCAAGACAACATCTCGGTTATAGGGAAGCAGGAGGTGGTGGTGGAGGTTCACCAGGAGGAAAAGTCTGGCGAGGAGATGCTTGTGGATGCAGGCTCTCGCAAAAGACCGGCGGGAGTATCAGACATGGTCGAGGTATTGACGCCTGGTCAACGCTCGGGGAAGAAAACGTGGGCGAAAGTGGCTGAGCTGCCCCCCATGGAAGGGGTAGTTGTAAGGCATCAATAATTGGGTAGTGAGCTGGGGGAGGGGGGGTATCGAGAAAAAGTCTACCAAAGTCGGACAACCAAAGATGCGTGCAGGACTGGGAAAGACCCATAAGCATAGAGAAAAACCTCCTTACCTATAAATTCCTGTGTGTTACCATTAATGCCAACGGCTTAAAGGCTGAGTTTAAAAAGGTATGGATGGAGTGGTTTTTGAGATGTTATGACGTGGATGTTTGCTTTATACAGGAGCACAATTATAAGTATGGTAGAGAATTGTGGTTGAAAGGTTATTGCATGTATGTGAGTAATTCATTAAAATTCAAAGGTGGAGTGGCAATTGCAGTGAAAGAATCCAGCCCTTGGAATGTTTTGGGGAGGAGGGGGAAGTCGAAGGGTGGTAAGGGTGGATGGTTTATGGGGTGGGGTTAGAGTTACTTTTTTAGGAGTTTATATGCCTGCGGATAGCAACGTCAGAGTTAAAATAGATTTCGTAACACTTTAACGTATCATACTAGAGGTTTACCTTTAATATAAGTCTTGGGCGGGGACTGGAACTGTGTTATCCGTCATGGTGATGTTGAGCCAATGGGGGGCAGGGTGTGTTTTACCCGTCCTTCGTAATCTTATTGGGGACGCAGGTTTCTATGATGTGGTGGGGGGGTGGGGGGGTGGGGGTTGGAACACACTTTTGTTCGCAGAGGCTACGCAGCAAGACTAGACAGAATTTATGTAACACGAAACATTGAAGTTAGGCGAGTTCAAACTCTTGATATAGGAATCTCAGATCACCATGCAGTGATAACAACCTTGGATTGGGAAGGAATGGTATAGTTTTATCCCTGTTATTGGAAACTAAACGTAAGGCTTTTAGAGGAAGAAGGGGCGGGGTCTACATTTCGGGTTTGGTGGACCATACTTTGGGAAACCCAGAAGGATTGGGGATGTTTGTTAGATTGGTGGGAAATGTGTGCTAAACCAGGAACAGCAAATTTTTATAGGACACGGGGTAAGGAAGAAGCGAGGTGGAGATATGGGCTACAGAATTACCTGGAGGGACAGCTGAATGCTTATTATACAAGGGACGGAGATGGTGAGTATGAACAAATTAAGCTTCTGCGCAATCAATTAGCTGAATTACATAACGAGAGATTTAATGCGATTCGAATATTTTTTTTTATTTTATTTAAAAGCAACAAATACATAAACCATAAAAAGAAAAAACACAAGCCGACAATTAGCAAATCAAAAAACCGTGACAGACAATGTCAGTACACACACAAAAAACAAAATACATTTTAACACATTGATATAACAAAATTGTATTGAAATAACCCAACCAATTTATGGAAAAAACATACCGACTTCCAAACAAACAGTCGGAATCATTATAAAACATGTAGGAATAAGTCCTATAATCATATATATACGTATATACACATGCATATACACACATACGTGCATGTGCACATGTGTTCGTTCAGAACAGACTGGATTATACATGAAATAATACACAAAATAACTTGTCACTAAATAAACTAAATATATATTACATCCAATAATAGAACTATACCTAAGACATTGGTTCCCACAAACACACCTACACCCACACAAAGTTAATGTTACCAATTAACATTCAATATATAATATGACCTTCCATACAAATAGAAGGGTATATATAAACCCCATAAAATACTTATATATTCTCGTACATAGTTCATAATGTACCCCTTCAATTATACAATAAAAAAAAGACGTATGACAAGAATAAAGCTATCATCAGATTCGAATATATAAAGCATATCCTCACATATACATATGAATATAAACCCCCTATATAAAATGGTTCTTATAACCATAAAAGAAAAAACAGAAAATCACATACAACTTTTAACTCTGTGGTTTTACAAAATTCATAAGGTCTACACACCCCGGAGCCCCCGACGGATCCCTGCAAATAAACTTTACCTACATCAAACACCTTGCAAACCAGTCAACCTTCCTCATCAGGCATCCAATCACTCCAAGAGGACATACCACTGAAGAGACCAACCCCTTGCCTCCTCACCCCGTCACCAAGCGGAGTAAACGTGCAACAGTAAGTCCACGATATCCCTCCGGAAAACTGGTTACCCACCGTCCCCCATATAATTGTTTGTTCCTACACTCTGTCCTATAAAAACACGCCGCCAATGCTTTTATCCTAATGTTTCCCTCCACCTCCCTCATCCCCCAAGAGACATACAAGTAATCAACTATTACGTATCTGATAGCCCTCCCCACCTCGTTGGGCACCCCTCCCATATCTAACATTAAAGCCCTAAGGGGTGATATCTGACCCCCCCCAATAAAAGGAAAACTCTCTTCAACCACAGCCTTACCACCTGCAAAGCAGAACAAAAATATACTACATGGAAAGCAGCTTCAACTTCCCCACAAAAACCGCATGACGCCTCTCTCACAAAACCCATTTGTCTTAGCACCTCTTTCGATGCCAAAGTTCCCATAAGAAATCTATATACTAATTCCCTCACTCTTGCCTGTATTCTTAGTTTACTGAATTCCACCCATATCACTCGCCAATCATATGTGGGATACACTGCCAACCCCTGCAGTGATTCCTGACGACGACTCACTCCCACCAACCGTTTTACCTTGAGTTTTTTAACATTGCAAACCTTTAACATAAACCGCAACATATCTTCACACTCCGCTAAGTCCCTGCCACCCCACAATGTGCAAACATCCCCCATCACCTCCCCCACTCGAAGACCCCTTTCCCCCCTGCCTGAATATATCTCTGCTTCACATATAGCGCCTTCACCCTAGATCCTAATGCCATCAATCCCAATCCTCCCTGTCTTACTGCAGTCATTACCACATCTTTGGCGATTCTAATCAAGACAGGGTTGGAAGAGGTACTCTGGGGAGAAAGCCTTCGGGTTGTGTCCTATGGAAATTTAGGGCTAGACAGCAGGCGACATCCCTTTTGATTTTGGAGGTATGCTCTGATTTGGGCGGGTATCGCGCTGGTCAAGTACTGACTAATGCGAATAGCCGGAGTCATTACACTGACCTTTGGTTTGAGGAAAAGCTTCGACGAGGAGCGGGAAGGGATCATGAGGAGAGTCTGCTGGGGAGTAATTTCAGAAAAGTCATAAGTGCAAAGGATCTGGATGCATTATAAGGTAGGATACATGTAGAGGAAGTTGAAGAGGCGATTTTCAAGCTGAGTAAAGGGAAAGGACCAGGCATAGATGGTATAACCAATGAATTTTATAGAATACATTCGGAAATCATCAAACAAAGCTTGGTTGAGGTGTTGAATTGTATGCTTGAATTGGGGAGTATGGGCATGTCCCAGCGTACAGGGGTTGTGGTGTTAGTGCCCAAAAAAGGGGGGGCAGGGGTCTGAGCGCATATAGGGCAATTTTCCTCATGTGTTCATACTATAAAATTTTCACGAAAGTGTTAGGTAACAGGATGAGGAAAGTCATTGGATCGGTTACTCATAAGGGACAAATAGGTATACCTGGCAGAAGTATGAGAGATGGACATAGACGGATTAGGGAATTCTTGGGGGATTGTAAGGGGGGTGTTTTAGGTCTCGACTGACAAAATGTTTATGATTGTGTCGACAAAGATTTATTAAGGCTCATATTAATGAAACAGGGTTTTGGGGAAAGAATAGTAAGATGGGTCGACACCTTATATGAGTCAGCACTAGTAAAGGTACAGGTGAATGGTAAATTAGGGCAACCTGTATGTATGGAACGGGTTTGAGGCAAGGTTGCCCTCTGTCACAGTTGCTTATTGCCTGTGCACAAAACCCTTTTTACGATCAGGTGGATGACAGGTTAGGGGAACTATGGGAGGGCTGTTAGTCGCACAAAAGGTCTCATGTGGGATAGCTGAGGGGCTTGAGCCTGGTCTAAGGGCAAAGGTAAAAGTTACTCACATCTCAAGCCCAAACCGGCCACCCAGGGCTATCCCAGTCAAAACAGAAAGCGCTAAACTGGTATGTGCACTTAAAGGGGTTTGGTAACAGAGGGTTAGGCAAAAATCCCAATTAGGAAAATATATGTATTTAGTCACCATAACATAACATAACAGAAACACCTTAATCCTAAACGCCCAAATGAGGGTACACAAGCAACAGCTGGCATGAGGTCCAGCCACCATAACCACTATGCCTCGTCAGCGCCAGGCCCACACTACTCAACTCCCAAATTCATTTATTTCCTCAGTCCTCCCACAGCACCCTGACCATGTCAGAGCCTGGGTGAACATACAGGTAAGCCATATGAGAGCCTATGGCTTGAGTTGGATAAACAAAATGAGTGCACAACTACAAACTTATCTTAAATACACAGCATCTCCGATGCCAGCCTCTACACACCATGCTAACGTCATGTGACTCCCAAACCACGCTTACTCCGCGTACCCAAACATCCTTGGAAAATAAATCATTAACAGAATTTCTTTATAATTACAGTTAGAGTACTTTACAGTACCCCCAAATGCACATTATCAATCATAAAATTATTCCTTACAACTATAATATTCATAATATTATGGCACACTTCTCCACCATATGTACATACGATGTCATGCAGAACCCTGCATAACACCCCCACCCCCAGACCATAGGTCTCACTCTGCTAGTGGGGTCCCTACGGACACTGCTAGGCAAAAAGAAAAAACAAAAGAAAATAAGCCCCACAATAAGGTCTGAGGCAACGGGCAAAATGATAACTGGGGAGTTACCACCATACAATCACGGTCTTTTGGTACTACAAATATGCAATATTAACAAACTGAGGTACTAGATTGCAGACATATGAAACTCGCCGAACATAAAAGTGATCAAGTTCTATGCCCAACGAGCCCACAGTCACACTCTTAGACAGCTGTTTTATGAAAAGGCACCATTACAACACAGCACTGGCCAGGCACTGGCGTTGATGCATTTTACCTAAATTACATCAAGCAAACTTATAAACGAGCAAGTTAACTTTGTACAAAAGTGCCCCTGAGGAATGCCGTTTTATGAAGTAACACCAAAGTTCAGTATGTTGCAAGGCAGACCAAACTGTAGGTGCCACCAAAAAAACTTTTAAACAGTAAGTACATTTTCCAGGAGGTCAAAGAAAAGAAAAACAGATGTTACATGTTAAATTCTACTTAGAAAACAGCATCACATTATCACTCCCATCTCACAGCAATCTTTAGTAAACAAAACAGGTTCCCCATGACACACCTCTGCGAGAATCAGGAGAGCACAGGAGAGGGGAAACTATCAGGCCCCAAAAACAATGGGTGGATAGGCATATAAATCTTGTTGGTGGGACTGCGGCCGTAAAACCCAGGAGTCATCACTGAAGACCCCCAAAAGGTGGACCTCCCAGGCCAACACCTACATGTCATTCCAAGGACCCTGAAGTCACCCCAGCGGTGATCCAAAAAGGAAAAACTGAAAAAGAGTCCTGGTGAACCAAAACACCTCGGATCAAAAGACATGACCCAAACAGTGGAGGGCATCACCGCCAGCCCCACAATTCACTAAAACGTTAGTTCCAACAGTCCCTATACCAACATAAAACAGAGGAGAGGCATTCCAGCCAACACATAAAAAACGTAGCATACCTTACCTAGGCATGGCCTTTGATGTGACTACCCACCTAAATACACACACGCTAGGGAATCCTGATACCTCCAGCTCCAGCTCAACCTGCCCTTCTCCTTTGGGTGGTCCAGGGTTCCATCTACTCGTCTACCGCAAATCACTGCAAAATAAGAATAGATAAGTGATCTATACACTACATCGTGCACTTTAAACACAAGACAAGGTATTAGCAACCACATTCTCTGCTCGCTTCACATAATGAATCACAAGATTAAGAAGTTGGAGAAACAAGGCCCACCTTGTAAGTCTCTGATTGTGGTGCCTCATTAAGTGAAGGAAACGTAAAGGAATATGGTCACTATACACAGTTATAGGGTGAACTGATGAAGATATATGCACCTCAAAATGTTGCACTGCCAACACTAAAGCAAGAGCCTCCTTTTCTATGGAGGTATAACTTCTTTGGTGCCTGCTACTTTTTGCTGAGAAGCAGCCGAGTGGCATTACTTCTCCTGCTCTACCCTGCAGCAAGACTGACCCAACCTCTGTATTATTTTGCAAAACCCGGGGTGGGTAACTCAGGATTACACATAAAATATCTTGAGAGTTAATGGCATACAAAAGGTACATGCACAGAGATATTAAAGTTACAAATACGGGTGTGTCATTGGCACACATAGTCATGGGAAGCAGATGACGCACCCACTGTTCATTCACACAATATGCATGTAGTTCATAAAGAGGAGACAAAACCTTATTTTTTAACTGTACCTGGCGGCAGTCAGTGCACGTTTTCAAGGTATCACCTAGTGTGAGACCAGTAAAAGACAACGTCCACCGACTCTCGCTGGATACAAACACAGTCTCTAGAAATAAACACTTCACTTCCTTCAAGGAACCTATTTCACCCCAGCTTACATCATGCCAGGCCTGCTGACATTTCACAAATTCGGAAACCTCTACCTCATGGGGTTTAACATGGCCCCATTTTTCAGCATCCCAAAACTCTTTCACTAAGGTGCACCATGGCTGAGCCAACACTTCAACCAGTCTTTCAGAAGATCCAAATCTTCCACAATCTCTTACAATTTTCCTGCTTACATTATCTTTCTCAGGGACTTTATCCATCATCATTTTGAAGTCACCACACAGTTCCATCATAGCCTTCCCAGGACCCGGCTCCAATGCCAATCCCATCTCTCCAGCTTCCAGAATGTGTAGCACCACCTCATAGTCCCACGTCATCCTGGGCGGACTGGCAGACTGGTGCACTAGTGCCATCGACCTCATCTTAGCCAAGAATTTTCTGAAACCGAGAAAAAACACCGCCGGGGAAACATCACCATCCTCACGTAGCACATGACTTAATGATTCCAGAGTGCTTCCCCACACGGTAATGAAAGGGAGGGGAATTCCCTCCTCCCAGTCCTTCTGGTACTGGGGAAAACAAACATGCATTGCCCTGAGAGACTGGGAAAACCATGGAGCTTTTCTTTGACTCCTAGGATGATATACATTGGTAAATTTAACCTCAAGTAGGCCTCTCAAAACTACATGACATTTCATAAAATATGACTTCTGGGTGATTTGTGCAAAGCCTAAGAGACAAAAATGTTTCACCAGAAATCTCAAAACCACACACACAAAATTAATCAGAAAGGGTACAGACTCTGGTAACCTGTTAGAAAAGGAATTTATTAATAAACACTGATTATTTAGCTCTCCCGTCTTAACACTGAAATGCCGTTCCTTCAGAATCTGTAAAAAATACTGACAAAGACACTTTAATAGTTCTGCCGCGGCCACGTAAGCACAGGTCCTCTTAAAAAGAGTCTTGCTCATTTGATCAACTCTGCAAAATAAACACTTGGTAAATTTGGGAACCACATCCTCCGCGACAACTGATAAATGAATAGCGTTCCGGAGGTCACAACCTTCCCGGGCCTCACTCAGCTGCTGCAGAGTCAGGGGATTTTTTCCCACATCAGCACCAAGACCACTTCTCCAACCGAGTTCCGGTTGAGCCGGTTCATCACTGCTCAGAGTCTCCTGCAGGTCAGACTCAATGAACAGGCTCCCCATGCCCAAACCATCACCACAGTGTGCAGAAGGGTCACAGGGAGGCACAGCTCCTGCCTTGTTCCCCTGTTTAGTCCGAAAGCACATTGAAAAATTTTCAGGTACCGTTGCTCCAATTGGGTCATTACCACCTTGTAAAGCAGGGTCCTGCAAAACCAAACATTCCTCACTTTTGAGGAGTCCCACAACGTTGTTGCCTAGTAGAAGGTCAACTCCTGCAAAAGGTACATCTTCTGCAATACCTACAGGTAGGTACCCAGACTGGTACTCAGACTCTACCCATAACCTGTGCACTGGAGTCCTGACAGGGACTCCAGTTATCCCTTTAAGAAAAATGTCCAATCCGGTGTAGGTGTCATCCGACACTGGCAATACACCCCTGCGAAGCAAGGTGTATGTGCTACAAGTGTCCCTCAAAGACATAACACCCGTGACCCTACCTTCATTTTGGTGTAAGGCCACAGTAGACTTACTTGAATAGACCTTCATCCGAGGGTCAAAGACAGCTGGTCTTCTTTGGATACCTTGGGGCAAGACTGCAATGCAAGCCACATCATGTGTAATCGGTGTATTTACTGGAGAAGCATCTGCCGCAGCCTGGTCCCTAAGCATCTTTCGACAATATGGCTGCAGGTGGCCCTGTTTATTGCAATATGTACAGTGATAAGGTTTAAAGGCCCCCTGCCCATTTGACCTAGGTTGGATCCCTTGGTTCTGGGGAACTGGGCTCGTCCCACCTGTTCCTTGTAGTCCTGGACCTGTGACAGCTGACTTAAAACCTCCTCGAGTGGGTACTGGAAAATTAGGGTTATTAAAACTCTTGTGGTTATTAGGCTGATAAATGGGTGGCTTAAACTTCTGAAATTTCTTATTCCTATTGGTGGGTGGAGAAAACTTACCATTATTAGTATGTGGGGTGTGGTAACTACTACCAAATTTTTGGTTAGCTAAAAATCTGTCACCCAGCTCTAAAGCATTATTAAAATCATCAAGATCCTTCTCCTCAAGATATGCCTTAAGGTCAGAAGGAACATTTCCCAAAAGATCCTCTAACAAAATTAAGGTAATTACACCTTCATAATTGCCTACCACCCCCTTTGAGCGACACCACCTATTTAGAAGTGACATCTTCTCCTTACCATATTCCACCAAAGACTGCCCTGACTGAAACTTTAGTCCTCTGAATTTCTGCCGGTACCTTTCCGGCAACATTTGATAAGCCAGTAAAACTACCTCTTTTAGCTTATGATAATCAGAAAAGGCAGATCCTTCTAAAGAACTAATAGCCTGTAACCCTTTACCAACTAATTGGGTTCTTGCTAATGTCGCCCATTCCTTTTCCGGCCAAACTTGGGATTTGGCCGTACTTTCAAATAACAGAAAAAACTGGTCTGGGTCTTTCTCTAGGAATTTGGGCACAAATTTTATGGCTTTATCCAAATGAAAAACATCTACCCTTGTGTCTGTGTCTGGGTGAGAAGCAAGCTGCCTCTCTTTAGCTCTTTCTTGAGCCCTAAGCTCCTCTAAGGCTCTCTGTTCCTGGATCTTTGTGCGCTCAATCCTTAACCGTTCCTTTTCTTCTGCAACTAGGGTTAATTTCATTTGTAAAATTACTACTTCCTTATCCAGGTCCCTATCATGGGGATTTGATTCAATGTCACCTTCCAAATGCATGTCATCCTCAGAATTTTCACCAGTGTCAGCCATTTTGGGAAATAATAGCACCAAATCTTACTACCAGCCACAGAACTTACTGATATAAAATAATAAAGCACACAGCAAGGTACATATACTGAAGTAGTATATTCACAAGGAGTTGTCATGTGACTCCCTCAAATTAAACAGGATTGCACACAAAAAGAAAACCCTGGCAGAAAAAAAATAAGAGCTACTGCACCTGCAAAGGTAAATTATTTCCAGAAATTTAGGTGAGCATAACCCCCTAAAAATCAGCAAGATTGTACCTGCAAGGGTAAATTATGCACAAAATATCAAGTATTAATAACACCCTAAAAATCAACAATATGGTACAGAAAGGTAAATGATTTATAGAGTATTAATTAATAATAACACCCTAAAACCAGCAATATTATACAGAAAGGTAAATTATTCACAGGGTATTAATTAATAATAACACCCTAAAAGCTAGCAATGTTTCACATAAATTATTCACAGGGTATTAATTAATAATAACACCCTAAAAACCAGCAATATTGCACACAAAGTAAATTATTCACAGGGTATTAGTTAATAATAACACCCTAAAAACTAGCAGTATGAATTAATAATAACACCCTAAAAACTAGTGGGTATTAGTTAATAATAACACCCTAAAAACCAGCAATATTGCAAACAAAGGTAAATTATTATTTTAGTGAGTGTTATAGTGAATGCTTCCTCTGACCAACCCAGTAAAGAATGATTATTGACTTTCCAGGTTGCAAACTTGAATTACCACATAAAATTTGATAATTCTCCCATATACAGGCCCCCATGTTAAGCAGAAATGTGGGATAGCTGGGGGCTTGTGCTTTGTCTAAGGACAAAGGTAAAAGTTAAACACATCTCAAGCCCAAACCGGCCACCCAGGGCTATCCCAGTCAAAACAGAAAGCGCTAAACCAGTATGTGTTACTTCAAGGGGTTGGTTAACAGAGGGTTAGGCAAAAATCCCAATTAGGAAAATATATCTATTTAATCACCATAACATAACAGAAAAACCTTAATTCTAAACGCCCAAATGAGGGTACACACAGCTGGCTGGAGGTTCAGCCACCATAACACTAGGCTTCCGTCAGCGTCAGGCCGTCATTACACTACAAACCTCATTTCTTACTTCATCACTCATCCCACAGCACCCTGACCATGTCAGAGCCTGGGTGAACATACAGGTAAGCCATATGAAAGCCTATGGCTTGAGTTGGATAAACAAAATGAGTGTACAACTACAAACTTATCTTAAATACACAGCATCTCCGACGCCAGCCTCTACACACCATGCTAACGTCACGTGACTCTCCCCCACGCTTACTCCGCGTACCCAAACATCCTTGGAAAATAAATCATTATGGAGAAATTTTCTCCAGGCCGGGGGTATCAGCCCCTTCAGCCCCTTTCAGCCCTTTCAGCCCTGAGGGGCCCAGCCCTCTCAGAAGGGGCAAGCATCTTGTTTACTGCTACAGTGAGTAATTGATCGCAGATGCAGTACGAGTATGCGACGTAGTCAAGCGACTGCGGCTCCTTGCAGTCCAGTGTTGCAGAGTGTATTTTAATAAGAGACAGTTCATCTCTTACCTTAGCAGGACAATTAAGGAAAATCTTGCTCCCACTTTATTACCATAGTAAAGATAGTGGACATTGTTGTCTATGCTTAAGACAGCAAGAATCAAACATTCTGCTTTGCTTCATCGAGGAAGTGGCAAGGAAGCAAAAGTACTATGTCAGCTTTTCCTTTGTGCAAGGGGCAGTGACGGCGTGGGGCACTGTGGCGTCTTCGGATTACTTTTGACTCTACTGAGAGTGACACTGACGCCAGGATAACCAACAAAGAACGATCTGTGCGTTAGTGTGAACAAAGTATCTCATAAAACACAATAAACACTTAAGAGAAGTGTGATCAGCTTCTTTAGTGATAAGATTGTGAACAATAAAGACAAATCTTGTGGAATATAGTGTACCAGTGTGCGTATTCCTAGACTATGGAAGACGTGGACATCCAAGGACACTTCAGCTTCTATCAAGTCACCGATATCTGTCGAAGGTGTGAAGAACACCATAGCTCATGCTAGAAGAGCAAGGTAGGTTACGAATTTCTTGTAGCACGGGGGACTGCGCAGTTCTTGAGTTGCAAGGAGTTTGTAATCAACCTATAGTCGGCAGTAAGGTGTGAACTTTTGAGTCCAAACAAGTATGTAATTTGTCAGCCATCAGTGAATGAAATATGCTGACATAACACCCCCTAGGGGTAATTTATAATCTTACAAATTATAACTCTTTACAGCCCATTGAGAGATGACTTCGACAGCTTTTCAAGACCTCGTCTGCAGGGGCAGCTGTGTGGACGATTTGCTGTCTTTTATCAGCTACGTGTTCCCTATATTTAAATTTAAAATTAAGCTCGAACCGGATAAAGGCCACACTGTGGTCCAAATATGTTGTACTACAGTGTACAAATAACCTACGAGCCAAGGTCCTTCGAAAAAAGCTGTAAAACTAGTGTTTTACAATTTAAATCAGTATAAATGAGTCCCTCCAGACTCAATCACAGAGAATGGGCAGCCAAAAGGGAACGGTCGCTCACCCAGCGTTCACCCAAAGAAAACGGGAGCTGAGTGACTCACCCAACAAGAAAACGGGGGATGGCACCCTGCATCCACTGCTCCAATCTCGAAAACCGCTAAGACAACAACCCAAGTGATGTTCAGTTTGTCTGAGTGTATATACACATAGTGTTTATAATGTTTATAGACAGAAATTAAGAGACAAGATTGTGTTAAAGTTTGTTTCTTATAGATATACCTGTTATATTAAAGGAACTATATATAAAAGTGTAAGCTTTCAAATATACTCATACCTCTCTGCTGACAGTCTAGCAAGCTATCCAGTGACGTCATGGTATTCAGCGTGAGGAGGCGGGTGAATACCGTTGGTATACAGCTTGTTCGGGGGGCGATTACGCCTGAGAATGAACAAGTTTTGCTACCTAAGATTATCCGTGACACTTATGGTATTGCGGACAAGGATTTGTACGGTGTGGCATTAAATGGCGCATACCGGATATTTGTAAAACTACTCTACGAGCCAGTGTACGAGCAGCTGGTTGAGCAATTCCAAGATCTCTGCGTAGATGTGTCCCCTGACGTGCATGTGCGTATGGTGGATGTCTCTCGACAATATACGTGGGTGAAACTGCGCAATGTGCCCTTCGAGGCCGATGCAACGGATCTCCGCAGTGTTTTCAGAAGATACGGAGTGATACACATGGCTAAACAAGGCATGCGGGTGGCTGGGGCGTATGTTGGTCTCCCAGACGGTTCGTTTACCCTTAAGATGTCTCTACGCCAGGCCATACCATCGTATGTGTACCTTGATGACTTCCGCACACAGGTCATGGTGTCTTATGCTGGTCAACGACGGACGTGTCGCCTCTGCGGTGAATATGATCATATGGCAGCAGAGTGTGGGCAGCGCGGGCAGGCCAGAAGGCCAGCCGGTGGATCAACGAATGACGATGGGCAGGAGGCTCCCATACATGGACGAAAAGGAGATGGTGGCCACGGTCGGCTTTGGAGTGAGGAGATTGAGGAGCCAGTGGTGGTGTCGAATCTGGAGCTGTCGTCTCTCGAGTCACCTGCATCGCCGGTGGTACAGCAGGCTTCCGGGGAGGACCAGGTGACGGTGGAAGTGGAGGACTTGGATGCGACAATAGCGTCTGTTTTGCATACCATGTTCTCATCTACGGATGTGGTCTCCCCGGCTGTGACGACGGCCAGTCCGGAGATCGTGTCTGTGGCGGTCGAGCAGCAGCAGGAGGAGGTTGTTGGTGCTGGTGGGGCTGGCGGGGACGTGGTGACCCCTCGTCAGAAGGCAGAGACGAAGGTGGTGGTGGAGGTTCATCGTGTGGACGATCCGGTCACAAACATGGAGGAGGACGCTGGGACGAGGAAGAGGGCTGCAGCAATGTCGGACTCTGACGACGTCCTGACGCCGGCTCAACGAACAGGGAAGAAAGCATCGGTAGATGGGGGGGGCGGTGTGCTAGTGGAGGTGAGCAGCGACAGCAGGTGGTGCCAGGTGGCACGGGTGTCGTGCGTGGAGAGCATGGCAAACGTGGCCCCCAGGGCCCAAGTGGGCATGCAAAAGTACAAGTGGGGCAGCGAGGGAGGAAACCTTAGCCAGGTGTGAGGGGGGGTTTAGATAGGGGCGGGAATAGTCGTGGAAGGTGTGATGAGGTCTGCTGCTTGATGGCAGCGACGGTTAATGGCGTGTGTGTCTGGGGGCACCAGATAGCGTGCTCCTTGAGAGAGGGGCATGTGCCCAGTGTTAGGATGAAAGTGGCTTGATATGTGCTGTTCAGATGTGTCTGCAAATTGTGGAGTATGAGTAGTGTTAGGTTCTGGTTAGAGGTGTTGCTGCCTGCGCCTGTGTGCGCCTAAGGTACGCTGGTGCGGTTGAGGTGGCGTATGCTGCTGCTGTGTGTATGAATCTTGGACTATATGTTGTATGATAGTGGGTGGGGTCTGTATGGTGGAGGTTTGAGGAGCATCCTTATGTTCTATGTCAAGTATTGGGTATGTATTTTATACCTATGCATACACAATGTATAAAAACACTGGTAGTGTTACTTGTGCAGGACCTGCTGTTATGAGGCCTCTTGTATGCACAAGGACAGACCCTTTGTAATTACTTGAGGATATTTGTGAAATGGGTTGTGTATATACATGTACTGTATCAATGTGTTACGATGTTGTATTCTTTTTCTTTACTGTATAATTTGTATGTTTGGTTGTGAATAGGTTTGGGTGGGACATGCAAGGTGGGGGGGGGCAAGGGGGGGGGACATTGAGGCGTCAAACACGTTTGTGTTGGTGATAATTTTTAGGATAGGTGTCTTTCCTGTAGTGAAATACTTATGTGTGCTACATGCCTTTTATGTTGTAGCAATGTAATGTTTGTTGTGATATATATCTAAACCATGACTCTTGTTAGTACACTGTTCAGGCAGTCTTGTGGTCGTTTAATACACTTTGTGGACAAGCATGACAACTGTTATATTAATGTATATATGTCAATATGTCCGTGAGCTGTTGAAAACCTGTTTGATTTAGAATAGGGGGGTAAAAGGGGGGTTGTTGGAAGCCACAAGGAGTTGTGTGGTTCATTAGGCGATGGAAGGTTATCACATCTGTTGCCGGATAGGTCTTGTATTATTTTATTTATTAACTGTTCTGTACTGTTTTAAATAAAATCTTGCTTAACATAGGTGCATGGGATATAATGCATAGGGGATGAGGGACAGTTTGTGTCAGCACAAAGTTAAACGTCTGTGTGCTTTTGACAATGAAATTTATAATTCTGTGTAAGAATTGATACTGTGTTCTTTTATCTATTTAATGTATTGTATTGTTTTAAATAAAATATAAAAAAAAATCATCTGCAAAGGAAGACACGGTGCTGTGGCTGACATCCTTGTCTATGTCGGATATGAGGATGAGGAACAAGATGGGAGCTAGTACTGTGCCTTGTGGAACAGAGCTTTTCACCGTAGCTGCCTCGGACTTTACTCTGTTGACGACTACTCTCTGTGTTCTGTTAGTGAGGAAATTATAGATCCATCGACCGACTTTTCCTGTTATTCCTTTAGCACGCATTTTGTGCGCTATTACGCCATGGTCACACTTGTCGAAGGCTTTTGCAAAGTCGGTATATATTACATCTGCATTCTTTTTGTCTTCTAGTGCATTTAGGACCTTGTCGTAGTGATCCAATAGTTGAGACAGACAGGAGCGACCTGTTCTAAACCCATGTTGCCCTGGGTTGTGTAACTGATGGGTTTCTAGATGGGTGGTGATCTTGCTTCTTAGGACCCTTTCAAAGATTTTTATGATATGGGATGTTAGTGCTATTGGTCTGTAGTTCTTTGCTGTTGCTTTACTGCCCCCTTTGTGGAGTGGGGCTATATCTGTTGTTTTTAGTAGCTGAGGGACGATCCCCGTGTCCATGCTCCCTCTCCATAGGATGGAAAAGGCTCGTGATAGGGGCTTCTTGCAGTTCTTGATGAACACAGAGTTCCATGAGTCTGGCCCTGGGGCAGAGTGCATGGGCATGTCATTTATCGCCTGTTCGAAGTCATTTGGCGTCAGGATAACATCGGATAGGCTTGTGTTAATCAAATTTTGTGGCTCTCTCATAAAAAATTCATTTTGATCTTCGACTCTCAGTCTGGTTAGCGGCTTGCTAAAAACTGAGTCATATTGGGACTTGAGTAGCTCACTCATTTCCTTGCTGTCATCTGTGTAGGACCCATCTTGTTTAAGTAGGGGCCCAATACTGGACGTTGTTCTCGATTTTGATTTGGCATAGGAGAAGAAATACTTTGGGTTTCTTTCGATTTCATTTATGGCTTTTAGTTCTTCCCGCGATTCCTGACTCCTAAAGGATTCTTTTAGCTTAAGTTCGATGCTTGCTATTTCTCTGACCAGTGTCTCCCTACGCATTTCAGATATATTGACCTCTTTTAGCCGCTCTGTTATTCTTTTCTGTCGCCTGTAAAGGGAGCGCCTGTCTCTTTCTATTTTACATCTACTCCTCCTTTTTCTTAGAGGAATAAGCCTTGTGCATACATCGAGTGCCACCGAGTTAATCTGTTCTAGGCATAAGTTGGGGTCTGTGTTGCTTAGTATATCTTCCCAGCTTATATCGGTTAGGACTTGGTTTACTTGGTCCCACTTTATGTTTTTGTTATTGAAGTTGAATTTGGTGAATGCTCCCTCGTGACTAGTCTCATTTTGTCGGTCTGGGGCTCCACGCATACATGTCTGAACCTCAATTATGTTGTGATCTGAGTATATTGTTTTTGATATGGTGACATTTCTTATCAGATCATCATTGTTAGTGAAGATGAGGTCTAGTGTATTCTCCAGTCTAGTAGGCTCTATTATTTGCTGGTTTAAATTGAATTTTGTGCAGAGATTTAAAAGCTCGTGTGAGTGTGAGTTTTCATCAGAGCTGCCTCCTGGTGTTATTACTGCAACAATATTATTTGCTATATTCCTCCATTTTAGGTGCCTTAAGTTGAAATCCCCCAGGAGCAAGATGTTGGGTGCAGGAGCTGGAAGATTTTCCAGACAGTGGTCAATTTTTAACAGCTGTTCCTGGAATTGCTGGGATGTTGCATCCGGAGGCTTGTAGACTACCACAATGACTAGGTTTTGGTTCTCGACCTTTACTGCTAAAACTTCCACTACATCATTTGAGGCATTAAGCAGTTCTGTGCAAACAAGTGACTCTGCAATGTACAGGCCAACCCCCCCCCTTTTGCCTGTTCACTCTGTCACATCTGTATAGGTTGTAACCTGGGATCCATATTTCGTTGTCCAAGTGATCCTTTATGTGGGTCTCAGTGAAAGCCGCGAACATTGCCTTTGCCTCTGCAAGCAGTCCACGGATGAAAGGTATTTTGTTGTTTGTTGCTGGCTTTAGACCCTGTATATTTGCAAAGAAGAATGTTATCGGACTGGTGGTATTGTTGGTACTGGGGGGGGATTTTTTTTTTCCGGCATTAGTATCTGTATCTGTTGGTTTGGAGTGGAGGCCATCGACTGTGGTTCCACTCCAGGAATGACTGGATTTGGTGTACGATTTCTGCCATTTCCTGCCAGTTTTTTTTCCTTCCTGGCACTAAAAAACCTCTCCCTCTTGAGTGGCTGTGGCTACCCAGGTTTTCCCATGGCCTGGATGTTTTGTATCTTTTTGTCCCCTTTAGATGGTATGCCTGGCAATTTAAGTTATAGCACAGTCTTTCCTGTACTGAAGAGGTACACATTTCAGGGTGAAAAAGCTTACAGGAAGGGAGTTTGCATTTTCCTGTTGTCATATGGGCATGGCATTTTCTAGGGTGGTCATAGTTGCATGTCCCATCTGTTTTTCCAGATTTCCCATGCCAGCAGATACCAAGTGCATAGTATGTGCACAGGCTTGGTTTCCGCTTGCCTTGGGTTTCTGTTGCTGTATTCCCTGTTGGTGCATGTTTCCCTGTCTTACTTCTATCCTCCCTAGCACCAACAATGGAGCTCCCACCAGTTGTTTTTGGTAATTTATCCTCACTATTGCTATTGGAGTCCTCTTGTTTGCTATTTCCTGCGGTATTTCTAGTTTGCAATATTGGTTTTATCTTATCTTTGACTACACTTGTTTCCCTACTATGGCTCCTGTCCCCTATGAGGTCATTTATATGTATTCCTTCCTGCGTATAATTTCCGACTACCTGGACAAAATCTCCAGCTTCACCATTACTGTCTCCCAGGACAGCACCTCCAGCTTCACCATTACTGTCTCCCAGGACAGCACCTCCAGCTTCACCATTACTGTCTCCCAGGACAGCACCTCCAGCTTCACCATTACTGTCTCCCAGGACAGCACTATCAGCTATAGGATTAACTCAAGATACAAACATAGATTTTGATGATCTTGAGGTCAAATTTGAATTACTTACACAACGTCTGGAAATAATTAATTCAGACTATACACATTATGAAAAGGAATTTCTTGAATCAGATCCGTCTGAGGATGAAATTAAAAATGTTTTGGATACTTTTAGTAATCAACAATTAAGGTGGACAGGAGTACAGGCTATCTGCCACAAAACTCTGTCACAGAGACCTACTGTAACCAGTGGTCAAACACCTGTTACACCTGTAACAACAACAAGTGTCCCATTACCAAGCTTACCTACATTGTCATTACCTATTTTCCAAGGTCATAATTATGAAGAATTCATTAGTGGTTTTCAATCCATAGTAAATTCACGAAGTGACATAGATGAGATTGCTAAGTTCAATTATCTTAAATGTCTTGTGAAGGGAGAACCCTATGAACTGATTAAGTCATTTCCGGTGGTTAAAGGTAATTATCAAATAGCCTTACGTGTCTTAGCAGACAATTACTTTGACGCTGACAAGGCCAGAGTTAGACATGCAGTCTTAATATCAAGCTTGAAGCCACCCAAACATTGTTTTTCAGACTTACAGGCATTTAGAATCACATTAGACAATAGTCTCAGATCTCTAGGTGCTAAATATGACCTAAGGCAATGTGATTGGTTTATCAGTGGTATTGTACAAGATAAGTTGTCACCACAAACTATTGAACGATTAAATATTATGTTCAATAAACGCTATTTCACTTGTGAGGAAATTAGCATTGGTTTACAAACAATAGTTTCATGCATGCAAGCAACGAGACAAGATGAAAAATCCACAAATCCCGTGGATAACAAACCTTCAACTCAGTATAAAAAGAGTATACCTACTCCCACTAAACCTCAGAATTGGAAATCCCATATAGGCATTTATCAAGTTGTGAATACAACAGACAGTAAACAAACTGTCACACATAAACGTACTCCAAAATGTGTACTTTGTGATGGAACACATTGGGCACAGTATTGTATTCAATACACATCAATGGAGGCACGTAAACAACGTGTTCATCAGCTGAAAAGGTGCATCAAGTGTTTAGGTGAACACAAGGGAGGAAAATGCTCACTGAAGAAGTGTTTTAAATGCAAGGGTATGCATCATACAGCATTATGCCCAAATACTTTTGCTGAACAGCAGCAGACTTCCACAGAATCAGGAAGTCAACAAGCAACAGCATTAAATGTGAGAGATAAGTTTAAAGCAACTGCTCTCCCGATAGCTCGAGTTGAGTTATCTAATAAATTACACAAAACCAATGTGCTAACACTATTTGATCAAGGCTCACAAAGGTCCTTCATAAGAAGAACAGTGTTGCAGAAACTGAATAAACCTATGCCAAAGTACAGTTAGATATAACGGTTTTTTTCCACAATTCTGGTAAATAGACATATGACCTAGCCAGAATCACTGTTGGTCTAGGAAACAGGAAAAAGACAGTAGAAGCTGTGGTAGTAGATGATTTGCCTAAGTCTGTGCAGATCCAGGGATTAAAAGAAACAGTTGCAGCACTGAGAGCAGCTAAGGTCAAGGTAGCCTGTCCTGACATACAGACGGACACAATTAGTCCAATTGATTTAATCATTGGAAGTGATTATTATCACTGTTTTGTGCAAAATATAGTAAGTAAACATGATGTTCACTTGCTGAAAACAGCAGGAGGCCACATGATATGTGGTCCCATTCCCTCTCAAAATGGGAAAGAAGCTGATATTGATTCAGTGGAAAATGTACTAGTTACGAGAATAACCGCTGATCATGTACCACAGCAAAAATTATCATTACTGGAAGAAATGAATGAACCAGTTGATAATTTGTGGGATTTAGATGCGATAGGTATTGATGTAAATAAACCAAGCCCACAAGAGTCTCAGACTTATAGCCAATATTTGGACACTGTCAAATATAAAGATGGACAGTATTGGGTTAGGTTACCATGGAAATTAAATCCACCACATCTATCGCATGGCAATTATCGCATGGCTTTCGGACAAATGAAAGCACAAATACATGAGCTCAGGAAGAATCCAGAGCTACTGACTGTATATGATAATATCATACAAGAACAGTTGGACAATAAATTCATTGAGGAAATAGTCGAAGATAAGTTGAAGACAGACGCTCATTATCTCCCGCACCATGGAGTCAGAAAGGATTCCGAAACCACTCCACTACGTGTTGTATACAATTGCAGCGCACGTGCAAATAAAGATGTAGCAAGTCTTAATGACTGTCTGATGACCGGACCCTCACTAACTGAGAAGCTTGGAGACGTGCTTATGAAATTTCGCATAAACCCATATGCCTACACGGCTGATATTTCCAAAGCTTTCTTAAGCGAGTATGATGGAGTGGAACACTGAGATATGCTACAGGACCGTAGTGGAACACTGAGAAGGAAAGGGTGTCGTGTGACACTGAAGATGGCCTGGTTGTAGTGTACATTGAATAGTGTCATGTGACTGGCCTCGACAAAGATGCTATGCGGGTACTGTGACGCAGAGACAAGGGTGTCAAGTGACACTGTGGAGAAAGAGCGTCACAACTCTGATAAGTGTCGTGAGAAATGCAGTTGATTGTAATTTATTAAACAAATGTTATTTATAATTTATTATTTTAGCATAGATATATATATTATTATTTTAAGATGCTAATAATTTATTATTGTAACATGTAGATATATTTTAAATACCTCCTAGACCAAAGATTGTTTTTATATAATATTAAAGATTAATTGATTTTAATGTGTATATATGTATCCCGAACTCTTTATTACAAAAGGAGTAAAACTTACCATCTTTAAAAATTACTTTTTTTGTAATATGTGCCCCGCCACTTGTAAGTGTTGTGTGTGCCCCGCCACTTGTAAGTGTTTTTTTTTTTTTTTTTTTTTTTTATTCGCCGGTGTTCTCCCGGCCCGGGTCTTTTCCAAGTAGTGGTGACCCAGCCTTGGCTCCCTATCTGGGGAGTGTCTCGAGATTTCAGTCTCCCATGTGAGGAGGTACAAGTACCCCCTCATCTTTGGGACCAAGTGTCCCCAGGCCTAGCCACATTCCCCGCCCTCACGGGGCTCGTAGGGAGAAGCTAGGCCTCTGGTCTGCCATCTGCCCTGCCCCAAAGGGGCTCGTGGGGATGGCAGTCTTGTGAGCTGCAGATTGTAGCAAGCTCAAACCTCTCATTTTATTATTTTTCCTAATGTTGACTTTGCATTTTATTTTAATTTTGTTTGTAGACTCTCAGAAAATATTTAAATTTCCCAGTTATCTCTCTCTGCATACAATTTAGTGATTGTTTTATACTTTGTACATTGATTTACAGTTTTATTAGTTAATTTCTTTATTAGCAAGAGTACAGACAGCTCATTTTGCATTTAATTCAGCCTCCAGTAATATTTTTACTTGTAAATTTCAATGTGTTTCCTTATCTTGGCCAGCAGTCCCTTATATTGAGTTTTTCTTCCTCTTGCAGTGTATCTTAGACATTTTGTTTCATCGACACCATGCCTAACCCTTCTAGGGTAGGGTAGGTGCCTGAGCCCGAGCCTTTAGCTCATAAGACTGTCATTCCCATTTGCCCCCTTGGGGCGGGGATGGCAGACCAGAGAGGCCTAGCTTGTGGCTAGGCCTGGGGACAGTTGGTCCCAAAGATGAGGAGGTACTTGTGCCTCCTCCCATGGGAGACTTAGGTCTCAGACACTCCCTAAAGAGGGAGCCAAGGCCGGGCCACCACTTGGACAAGGCCCGGGCCGGGAGAATACCGGCTAATCTTTAACTAACTAACTAACCTATCCAATACACTGGAGGTTTGAGCTTGCTACCATCTGTAGCTCACAAGACTGCCATCCCCACGAGCCCCTTTGCGGCGGGGCAGATGGCAGAACAGAGGCCTAGCTTCTCCCTACGAGCCCTGTGAGGGTGGGGACTGTGGCTAGGCCTGGGGACACTTGGTCCCAAAGATGAGGGGGTACTTGTACCTCCTCCCATGGGAGACTTAGGCCTCTAGATACTCCCCAGATAGGGAGCCAAGGCCGGGTCACCACTACTTGGAAAAGACCCGGGCCGGGAGAATACCGGCGAATTAGAAAAAAAAAATTAACTGCGGGTGATTGATGCTTCTTATTTCCTCCATTCACCATCTCATTTCGATGTCCTGCTACACCAACATGGTTCATATTCCAGCAGGACGAGGTATTCGTTGGTTTGTCCCGGTTTAGAAGTCGTGACTCCATAAAAACTTCACTATCCTCGGGACAGGAACCATGAGGTCTAACGTGTTCACTCGGAGCAGAGCAACTTATTTCACTTCACGCATTCTCTTAACTTAGTGTTATTATCACTGATTACATTACAATTCACAAGACGATTTAATGTCTCATAATTATACACATTAGAGGTCACTACATTAAGATCTGAGACCGATGAGTGAGGATTAAATCACAGGTATTTTCCCCTGGACCCACTCCATGGCGGCGCACCAGTCACTGCCGGTCCCACCATTATTCACTAATTTTACCACTTTATTACGGTGGTCCCATAAATCACGTTCCCTCAATTTTCACCAGGAACAGTTACCACACTTCTTATTATGAAGTGAGGCTTACATTAATCCTTAGGTCACCGTGAATGCCAATTTCCTGCTCCCATGCTTTCCCAGCCTCTTCACTCAATTCAGAACACTTCCGCTCCTCAATGCCCCGTCTCGACCTCTTCCCCCACACATCCACACAGGCGCAGAGGGAACCCTGTTGGTTCTATTCAAAATACAATTTAGAAAAACAGTAATGCATTAATCATGTATATTTACATTATGAAAAAATATTCAGTATAATTATGGGAATTTATTTTCCACACTGCGGCCGGTCGGAGGTCGTTGTTAGATGGCTTAAATAATGTGGAGTACAATTTTCCCATCTTCACTGGCCACCTGGCTTGGGAACTCCAACATTGGTATTTACATAATCACCCATTAATTCTTTCCACCTGTTAACTCCTCAGGTAGGGCTCCATCCAAAGCACACTCAAGCTTCCATGCTTCTGGTATTAACAATTTCCCTCTTATTGTAAGGTGTGACACTAAGCCTATGCTCTCTGGGTTAATTTATTGGGCATACTGGAATTATGAGACTTTAACAATAACAAGTCTCTCTCAGTGTCCCAAGTCAGCCCCAGCACATTACTGCATATAGGCACTTCAACTCCAGGGCTATCCATATTTATTGATCCCTCAAAATGGACTAATTACTGTTCCATTCCCTCAGGGGCATCCTTGCACCTTGCATTATTTCATTAACCCCTTCACATATCCTCATTAGTTCCTCTTCAGTTGACGTCACACCCGGAAATTGTCCACATAAGATTATTTACCCAATTACTTCGCTCAGTGGACCACCTGTGCACTTAAGGTGTGCATTTATCGTCGCCTGAAGTAAGAACAATTTATTATTTAACTGTTTATTAATTATATCATTATAAGCAGTCAACAATTTTGGTGTCTTGCTCAGTTCGCAGAGCTGGGCCCTTTAACTGTCCATACGCCATCCTATAATTAGTAGGTAATTCTGGACGGTTGAGCTTCCACGGAAGTCGCACCCAGTAATGTCCAGATTCACATTTAACATCCTTCAGGTATTGTTCCTGAGTAATGGAATCATTTGGACTTTCCTCATTTATATTAATCCCTATGCTGTCCAGCTCCCACAAATTAGACTGGTTCAACATCATCCTCGATAGAAGAATACTTGTACTGGGTTGACCTTTTATGAGTAAGACACCGTGACTGTATTTACTACTTCCTCTAGTCATTATTACTAGGCGGTAGTCTGCCATATATTACATGGCCCGTACCAGTGTTGAGGAGAGTGACGCCGCATGGTTTTGGATTTATGCCCTTTATCCTGAATTATTACATCCAACACCGGCAAGGCTACCTCAGCTAGGCCATCATTATTGCCATTAGCTGCAACCTTTACATCAGTCACTGTAGTGTCAGGGTTATTAACATTATCATTATTGTCACCATTATTATAAGAATTACATACAACCCTGCACATAACTGTATGGTGCCTTCCCTTGTTGCATTGATAGCAACTGTTCAATTTGGTATGACAATCCTTTACATTATGATTGTCTAGACATCTGATAAATCTGTCAAGTTCATCCATTCTTTCCACTTTAATATCCCATGAATTATAGGCATTACAATTCTTAGTGAAATGAGTAACCTTGCAGAAGAGGCAGTCTCTCTTTTCCTTGCCTGATCTCTTATTAATTGGGTTACCCTTACTGAGGTACTTATTCCTCTTACCTTGATGTGAGGAACCACTATTGCTGATTCCTGTCACTTGATATGTGCCTATTTAACTCTTAATTATGATTATTACCACTGGGATTATTTTTCCCTTTTGAGACTTGACAGATACTTCAGAGTCATTATGTGTTATATCCTTAGAACTGTTTGGCTGACTGGTCTGCAATTGAACAATTAATTCTTGCCGACCTAGTCTGATTTCCTCCAGACCGTACTCTGGAGGTTTTGGCAAACCCACCCTTTGCATTAATAGGTTGATCAACTGCCTGGCTTACACCCTTTAATTTATTCAAAGCCTTACTTTTACAAGACAGTTTTTCTTCCAATTCGTAATGTTGATTAATTAAAACATTCATTTCCATTCCATCTGCACAATTCTCCAGCAGATCTCTTTCACAGTCTTTAAACCACAATTTGTACCACTCAAATCTACTCTCTAAAGCATCTAAATATAACTTTAATTCATTAGGGTTCACGGTTCTTTGATTCATTAAATCCAAGCACTTGTATGCCTTCGTCACATGGCCTTTAATAGCCTGTAATGATGCTTTCATTACTCTAAAATCCACGGACTTGTCAGCCACATTAACTCCATCAGATCCAGTCATGGTTAGAGAATTATTAATCACTGATTATACAACTTAAGTAGGCGCCTTATAAGAGTAATTCTTGCACTTTACTCTTGTATAAATCCTAGCCACACATGTGCTAGCAATTAATTGGGCTAATTATCATCCACCACACGATCGATTAAATTTGTGTACTCTATACCCACTTCCTTCAATCAGTCACTTAATTATTAAGTAATTAATTCAATCAATTTTTCACTGATTGCATACGGTTCAGGAAGGACCAGCGGGCAGATATGAAAAATTTTCTAGGGGTGTTACCTGTACGTACCTCAACATTACATACATACGAGTAATCTCATTGGGAGACAACAACCGTATTGTTTACCGTAGTCACCCCATGTAGACATGTGAGAAAACTTAACCACCCCTGGGCACTGCAGGTGGTCCCTTCGACCTCACAATCTTATCCATATCTATCCGAGACCAGTATAAATTGGATAGCACCCACAAGTACGGCGCTACTAATTAATTGTGGACTGTATAGATTATATTAGTTTAACTGAATGAAGGGGGGGGGGGGGTAGGTTACACATGGATATATCCATCAAGGAAAAACACTTGTACATAATCCCACCACTTACCAGATATTCTCTGGTGGTCACTTGATGTAGCTGGATCACCCATAACCTATCCAATTACAACATACCTAACTGGCCAGTATCAGTCTGCTATAACTAGAAGGGTTACTTAACTGTGGGTGATTGATGCTCCTTATTTCCTCCATTCACCATCTCATTTCGATGTCCTGCTACACCGACACGGTTCTTATTCCAGCAGGACGAGGTATCCGTTGGTTTGTCCCGGTTTAGAAGTAGTGACTCCATAAAAACTTCACTATCCTCGGGACAGGAACAACGAGGTCTAAACAGTGTTCACTCAGAGCAGGGCGACTTATTTCACTTCACGCATTCTCTTAACTTAGTGTTATTATCACTGATTACATTACAATTCACAAGACGATTTAATGTCTGATAATTATTATACACATTAGAGGTCACTCCATTAAGATCTGAGACTGATGAGTGAGGATAAAATCACGGGTATTTTCCCCTGGACACTCTCCATGGCAGCGCACCAGTCACCACCGGTCCCACCATTATTCACTAATTTTACCACTTTATTACGGTGGTCCCATAAATCACATTCCCTCACTCTTCACCAGGAACAGTTACGGCATTTCCTATTATGAAGTGAGGCCTATATTAATCCTTAGGCTGCCGTGAACGCCAATTTCCTGTTCTCATGCTTTCCCAGCCTCTTCACTCAATTCAAAACACTCCCGCTCCTCGATGCCCCATCTCTACCTCTTCCCCCGCACAGGCACAGAGGGAACCCTGTTGGTTCTATTCAAAATACAATTTAGAACAACAGTAATGCATTAATCATGTATATTTACATTATAAAAAAAATAGACAGTATAATTATGGGAATTTATTTTCCACACCTGACAAATTGGCACTATGAGTGGCACTTCCGACAATCCCAACTGTTAGAATACATGTAGCACGACTTTTTAAAATAGTTGTGGAAAATTTTATAGGGTGCTTACCTGTATGTACCTCAACATTATATACATACAAGTAATCTCATTGGGAGACAACCATATTGTTTACCGTAGTCACCCTGTGTAGACATGTGAGAAAACTTAACCACCTCTGGTCACTACAGGTGGCCCCTCGACCCTCACAATCTTGTCCACATCTATCCGAGACCAGTATAAATTGGGTAGCACCCTCAAGCACGGCGCTATTAATTAATTGTGGACTGTATAGATTATATTAGTTTAAATGAATGAAGGGGGGGGGGTAGGATACACATGGATACATCCATCAAGGAAAAACATTTGTACATAATCCCACCACTTACCAGATATTCCCTGGTGGTCACTTGATGTGGCTGGATCACCCTTAACCTATCCAATTGAAACATACCTAACTGGCCAGTATCAGTCTGTTATAACTAGAAGGGTTACTTAACTGGGGGTGATTGATGTTCCTTATTTCCTCCATTCACCATCTCATTTCGACGTCCCGCCACACCGACACGGTTCTTATTCCAGCAGGACGAGGTATCTGTTGGTTTGTCCCGGTTTAGAAGTCGTGATACCATAAAACTTCACTATCCTCGATACGATAATCACGCGTTCACTCGGAGCAGGGCGATCTATTTCACATCCCGCATTCTCTTAACTTAATGTTATTATCACTGATTACATTACCATTCACAAGACGATTTAACGTCTCATAATCATTATACACATTAGAGGTCACTCCATTAAGATCTGAGGCCGATGAGTAAGGATTAACTCACGGGTATTTCCCCTTGACACACACCAAGCCTGTGCACATACTATGCACTCGGTATCTGCTGGCATGGGAAATCTGGAAAAACAGATGGGACGTGCAACTATGACCACCCTAGGAAATGCCATGCCCATATGACAACAGGAAAATGCAAACTCCCTTCCTGTAAGCTTTTTCACCCTGAACTGTGTACCTCTTCAGTACAGGAAAGACTGTGCTATAACTTAAATTGCCAGGCATACCATCTAAAGGGGACAAAAAGATACAAAACATCCAGGCCATGGGAAAACCTGGGTAGCCACAGCCACTCAAGAGGGAGAGGTTTTTTAGTGCCAGGAAGGAAAAAAAACTGGCAGGAAATGGCAGAAATCGTACACCAAATCCAGTCATTCCTGGAGTGGAACCACAGTCGATGGCCTCCACTCCAAACCAACAGATACAGATACTAATGCCGGAAAAAAAATCCCCCCCCAGTACCAACAATACCACCAGTCCGATAACATTCTTCTTTGCAAATATACAGGGTCTAAAGCCAGCAACAAACAACAAAATACCTTTCATCCGTGGACTGCTTGCATGGAAGATGTGTTCATTTAATATCACATACCTACAAGTTCCTCCCAAGAAGCTCATTGCTAGTAATCCCTTCCTTAAATCTCTTGTTAGAGCAACTGCTCAAGAAGAAATTTCTCACCTAGCTGATGGATCTAAACAGGAGTCTTCTGGCAGGGCTGCATCTGCTCTTGTTGCCACCTCCCTAGTTAAGAACGATAATAAATTTGTTGAGTTAGGCATAAGAATTAACAACTGGGCGTCTACACTGCAAACTGAATTGTTTGCAATCCTAATGGCACTAAAGCTAACCTATGACACTGAGCTTGACTCTATCATCATTACTGATTCTATGTCATCATTGAAGGCTCTAGGCTCATATAATGACTCCAACAACATGCTCATTGGGGAAGCCAGGTATAGATACTCAAAAATTAGGGACAAAGGAATTAATGTACAATTGCTATGGATCCCATCACACATTGGATTACTCCTTCATGATAAAGTTGATATGTTAGCCAAGAAGAGTATCGAGAAGGAGAATGTAGAATATAACTTTGGTATAACTGTGTCTAGCATTAGGAATAATATTAGGAGAGAAGTAAATAATGAAAATGATTGTTATAGGAATGCAGTTAGAAGCCTGAGTAGATCTATAACCCACTATGATAACATGAACGTAGATAAGTATGTTTATGGAGCAACTTGCAATGTGAACAGACTGACTGATGTTGTAGTGGCCAGGCTTAGGCTTGGTTACAAGTACTTCTGGCAGTTTGGGAGACACACAGATGATGATCAAACTAAATGTAAATTATGTGATCAGACATATGGTCATTCTCTTGAACACTATGTGCTTAATTGTCCACTTATTGAGGAATACACCCCTCAAGGAAGGTTCCTTGATGTTGGTGAGGGGCTCTTGATTTAGGGAATTGGATCTGTGCTCCAGTTCCCCGAATTAAGCCTGAATGCCTTCCACATCCCCCCCACAGGCGCTGTATAATCCTCCAGGTTTAGCGCTTCCACCTTGATTATAATAATAATAATTGAGGAATACAGAGACAGACAGTATAATAACCTATGTGACATGTCAAGATATCTTGCTTGCAGAGGCAAAGGCAATGTTCGCGGCTTTCACTGAGACCCACATAAAGGATCACTTGGACAACGAAATATGGATCCCAGGTTACAACCTATACAGATGTGACAGAGTGAACAGGCAAAAGGGGGGGGTTGGCCTGTACATTGCAGAGTCACTTGTTTGCACAGAACTGCTAAATGCCTCAAATGATGTAGTGGAAGTTTTAGCAGTAAAGGTCGAGAACCAAAACCTAGTCATTGTGATAGTCTACAAGCCTCCGGATGCAACATCCCAGCAATTCCAGGAACAGCTGTTAAAAATTGACCACTGTCTGGAAAACCTTCCAGCTCCTGCACCCAACATCTTGCTCCTGGGGGATTTCAACTTAAGGCACCTAAAATGGAGGAATATAGCAAATAATATTGTTGCAGTAATAACACCAGGAGGCAGCTCTGATGAAAACTCACACTCACGCGAGCTTTTAAATCTCTGCACAAAATTCAATTTAAACCAGCAAATAATAGAGCCTACTAGACTGGAGAATACACTAGACCTCATCTTCACTAACAATGATGATCTGATAAGAAATATCACCATATCAAAAACAATATACTCAGATCACAACATAATTGAGGTTCAGTCATGTATGCGCGGAGCCCCAGACCGACATAATGAGATTAGTCACGAGGGAGCATTCACCAAATTCAACTTCAATAACAAAAACATAAAGTGGGACCAAGTAAACCAAGTCCTAACCGATATAAGCTGGGAAGATATACTAAGCAACACAGACCCCAACTTATGCCTAGAACAGATTAACTCGGTAGCACTCGATGTATGCACAAGGCTTATTCCTCTAAGAAAAAGGAGGAGTAGATGTAAAACAGAAAGAGACAGGCGCTCCCTTTACAGGCGACGGAAAAGAATAACAGAGCGGCTAAAAGAGGTCAATATATCTGAAATGCGTAGGGAGACACTGGTCAGAGAAATAGCAAGCATCGAACTTAAGCTAAAAGAATCCTTTAGGAGTCAGGAATCGCGGGAAGAACTAAAAGCCATAAATGAAATCGAAAGAAACCCAAAGTATTTCTTCTCCTATGCCAAATCAAAATCGAGAACAACGTCCAGTATTGGGCCCCTACTTAAACAAGATGGGTCCTACACAGATGACAGCAAGGAAATGAGTGAGCTACTCAAGTCCCAATATGACTCAGTTTTTAGCAAGCCGCTAACCAGACTGAGAGTCGAAGATCAAAATGAATTTTTTATGAGAGAGCCACAAAATTTGATTAACACAAGCCTATCCGATGTTATCCTGACGCCAAATGACTTCGAACAGGCGATAAATGACATGCCCATGCACTCTGCCCCAGGGCCAGACTCATGGAACTCTGTGTTCATCAAGAACTGCAAGAAGCCCCTATCACGAGCCTTTTCCATCCTATGGAGAGGGAGCATGGACACGGGGGTCGTCCCACAGTTACTAAAAACAACAGACATAGCCCCACTCCACAAAGGGGGCAGTAAAGCAACAGCAAAGAACTACAGACCAATAGCACTAACATCCCATATCATAAAAATCTTTGAAAGGGTCCTAAGAAGCAAGATCACCACGCATCTAGAAACCCATCAGTTACACAACCCAGGGCAACATGGGTTTAGAACAGGTCGCTCCTGTCTGTCTCAACTATTGGACCACTACGACAAGGTCCTAAATGCACTAGAAGACAAAAAGAATGCAGATGTAATATATACAGACTTTGCAAAAGCCTTCGACAAGTGTGACCATGGCGTAATAGCGCACAAAATGCGTGCTAAAGGAATAACAGGAAAAGTCGGTCGATGGATCTATAATTTCCTCACTAACAGAACACAGAGAGTAGTCGTCAACAGAGTAAAGTCCGAGGCAGCTACGGTGAAAAGCTCTGTTCCACAAGGCACAGTACTCGCTCCCATCTTGTTCCTCATCCTTATATCCGACATAGACAAGGATGTCAGCCACAGCACCGTGTCTTCCTTTGCAGATGACACCCGAATCTGCATGACAGTGTCTTCCATTGCAGACACTGCAAAGCTCCAGGCAGACATCAACCAAATCTTTCAGTGGGCTGCAGAAAACAATATGAAGTTCAACGATGAGAAATTTCAATTACTCAGATATGGTAAACATGAGGAAATTAAATCTTCATCAGAGTACAAAACAAATTCTGGCCACAAAATAGAGCGAAACACCAACGTCAAAGACCTGGGAGTGATCATGTCGGAGGATCTCACCTTCAAGGACCATAACATTGTATCAATCGCATCTGCTAGAAAAATGACAGGATGGATAATGAGAACCTTCAAAACTAGGGAGGCCAAGCCCATGATGACACTCTTCAGGTCACTTGTTCTATCTAGGCTGGAATATTGCTGCACACTAACAGCACCTTTCAAGGCAGGTGAAATTGCCGACCTAGAAAATGTACAGAGAACTTTCACGGCGCGCATAACGGAGATAAAACACCTCAATTATTGGGAGCGCTTGAGGTTCCTAAACCTGTATTCCCTGGAACGCAGGAGGGAGAGATACATGATTATATACACCTGGAAAATCCTAGAGGGACTAGTACCGAACTTGCACACGAAAATCACTCACTACGAAAGCAAAAGACTTGGCAGACGATGCACCATCCCCCCAATGAAAAGCAGGGGTGTCACTAGCACGTTAAGAGACCATACAATAAGTGTCAGGGGCCCGAGACTGTTCAACTGCCTCCCAGCACACATAAGGGGGATTACCAACAGACCCCTGGCAGTCTTCAAGCTGGCACTGGACAAGCACCTAAAGTCAGTTCCGGATCAGCCGGGCTGTGGCTCGTATGTTGGTTTGCGTGCAGCCAGCAGCAACAGCCTGGTTGATCAGGCTCTGATCCACCAGGAGGCCTGGTCTCAGACCGGGCCGCGGGGGCGTTGACCCCCGGAACTCTCTCCAGGTAAACTCCAGGTAACTCCAGGACGAGGTATCCAGGTTTGTCCCGGTTTAGAAGTCGTGATTCCATAAATTTCTTTCACTATCCTCGGGGACGAGAATCCACGCGTTCACTCGGAGCAGGGCGATTTATTTCACTTCCTGCATTCTCATAACTTAATGTTATTATCAGTGATTACATTACCATTCACAAGACGATTTAACGTCTCATAATTATTATACATATTAGAAGCCACTCCATTAAGATCTGAGACCAATGAGTGAGGAGTAACTCACGGGTAATTTCCCCTGGACACATTCCATGGTGGCGCACCCGTCACCCCCGGTCCTACTATTATCCACTTATTTTACCACCTTTTTACGGTGGTCCCCCTAAATCACTTTCCCTCACTCTTCACCAGGAACAATTACGACACTTCCTATTAGGAAGTGAGGCCTATATTAATCCTTAGGCCGCCGTGAACGCCAATTTCCTGATCCCATGTTTCACAACTTCCTCACTACATTCAAAACACTGCCACCACCTCGTGCCCCAGCTCCGCCTATACCCCCCTCACATCTGCGCAGGCGCATCGGGAACCCAGTTGGTTCCATTCAAAATACAAATACATTTTGACCCAAATCAACACATTAAACACTTATTAGGCACTATAGCTTCGGGAATTAAATAATTTCCACACTGAAGCCGGGCGGAAGTAGTTGTTAGACGACTTAAATTGCGTCTTCCTCCAGGAGACGATTCCAGCCCTCTCTAGATTGCGCTGCTGTTTTCCTAGTGGGTCTTACTACAATTTCTTCTTGCATTACCCGGTCAGTGTCTTCAATATCACTCGTGTCACTTTCCCTTAGATTTCCATCTGCACTGGATTGAACACCATTTAATTCTAAGGGAATTAATTTATTAATGGTACGCAAACTTTCCTGACCACGACACAACACTTTGACGTTTCTGACAACACCTTGTGCATCTGGGTATAATGTAACTACCTTGCCCAGAGGCCACAATGTTCGATGTTGTTCAGTATCAATTAACACAATGTCACCTGGTTGAATGTTCTGTCGGTTTACTGCCTCTGGCGCACCATAAAAGTGTTCACGTAGTGTAAGAAGATATTCTTTACGCCACACATCAGACCAATGAGTAATTACCTTATTTAACATCTTGAACTTATCACTCAACACGGTCACGTTATTGTAATCCTCATCACTTCCCTCGGGATTATCTCTATAGATAGGTGCAGCTTCTAACCTTCGTCCGCATATTAGGTGAGAGGGAGTCAGGATCTCCGCGTCAGGAGTGTCGCTCATGTATGACAGAGGGCGATTGTTTACCCGATTCTCTGCCTCCACCAACACTGCACGGAATTCCTCCAAATTAATTCTCTTCCTGTGTAGCACCTTACGAAGACATCTTTTCACTGTACCTATCATTCTTTCGTACAGTCCTCCCTGCCAAGGGGCTCTGGGAGTAATAAATTTCCAGACACACCCTCGCTGGGTCAACAAAGACTGTACATCATCACTCTTATTTAATTCCATCAAGTGTTGAGCACCCGCTACAAAATTGGTGGCATTATCTGAGATCATCAATCTTGGACAGGATCGTCTAGCTGCAAATTTCCGGAACAGCTGTATGAACTGTTCTGCAGACAAGTCCTGAGCCACTTCTAGATGAACAGCCCTAGTAGCTGTACAAGTAAATAGACATACATACACCTTCAAGGGAACACCATCTGAAGTACCTGTTAAAATGATTGGCCCACTATAGTCCACTCCGGTCACATCAAATGGTTTTACCAACTGCACGCGTTCCTTGGGCAATGGTGGAGGACCTGGGTACATGTAGGTTCTGGCATCCACCCGGCGACATATTACACACGACTTGATAACCCTTTTTACACTTTGCCGTCCTTGTGGAATCCAGAAGGTTTCCCGAATACAGTTTAAGGTATCCTGTACCCCACCGTGCATCACGTTATTATGGGCATTAAAGACAATCAAGGTTGTCAGGTGATGAGTTTTGGGCAGCAAGATAGGGTGCTTAGCATATTCCCCCAATTCAGCATTTTGTAACCTGCCTCTGCACCTAATTACATCATCCTCTAAATACAGCCCCAGCTTTTCTATTATTGAGCCTTTCACAATTTTTCCGTCCATCATTAATTTAATCTCATCCCTGTAGGTTTCTTCTTGTACCCTCTGTAGCCAGTATTTCAGGGGATGGGGAAAATTATATGAGATATTCATCTTACTTATAAATTTAAACACTAACCTTGTCACACTAATCAGCTTGGGTAAGGAAGAATACCTATTCATATCAATGGCTAAGGAGGGACTACTGACTGGAGCGGTGCTCACCGTAATTTCGACAGGAGCAATATGTGCCTTTTGCACCGGCCAGTTAATTTTGTCCACCAGCCAACTTGGCCCTTTAAACCACGATAAAGCACTCACAAATTTTTCATAAGTCAAGCCTCGAGACAAGAAGTCAGCTGGATTCTCGTCACCAGGAATGTGATTAAAGGTTAACATATGCTGACCCAAACTGTTATATTTCTCCTGCATTTGATTGATTTCAGCGACTCTGTTTTGTACATACACAATCTTACTGTTACCATTACGAATCCATTGTAAGGATACCTCGTTATCAGACCAAATTACGGTGTCGCTGATATTTATCTCTCGCAATTTATTTCTTATATAATTGGCTAATTTGACACCTACATAAATGGCCGTTAATTCCAACTGAGGTAAGGTACGTGATTTGATTGGAGCCACCTTAGCCTTAGACATAACAAGAGAAATGGCACTATTACATTGAAGGTAAGCGACTGCTCCATATGCTAATTTCGAAGCATCGCAAAAAATGTGGAGTACATTTTCTCCATCTTGACTGGCCACATTACGTGGGAACTCCAACATTGGTAATTTTACATATTCACCTATTAGTTCTTCCCACCTTTCAACAAATTCCTCAGGTAGGGTTTCATCCCAAGCACACTTAAGCTTCCATGCTTCTTGTATCAACAATTTTCCTCTTATGGTAAGTGGGGACACTAAGCCTAGTGGATCGAAGCATTTTGAAACTTCCGCAAGTAAGACTCTCTTGGTTAATTTATTGGGCATGCTGTAGTTATTAGACTTTAACGATAACAAGTCTCTCTCTGTGTCCCAAGTCAGTCCCAGCACATTACTATATTTGGACACTTCAACTCCAGGGTTGTCTTTATTTATTTGAGCCCTTAAACTGGACGAATTACTGTTCCATTCCCTCAGGGGCATATTTGCACCTTGCATTATTTCATTAGCCCCTTCATATATGCTCATTAGTTCCTCTTCAGTAGACGTCACCCCCAGGAAATTGTCCACATAAAATTGTTTACCCATTACTCCACTCAGTGGACCACCCGTACGCTTAAGGTGTGCATTTATCGTTGCCTGGAGTAGGAACGGACTGGAGGTAGCACCAAACAATACACTCCTGAAGCGAAAAGTCTTCAGGGGACTAAGTGGGTCACTAGGATTCTCGGGCCATAAGAACCTAGTGCAATCCCGGTCAGCCTCCTGCAGACCCACTCTCAGGAAAGCTTTACTTATGTCCGCCGTAAAGGCATAATTCTTAACCCTGAAGTTTAATAATATGTCTCCCAGTTTTTCCGTCAACGACGGACCTGTCATCAAACAGTCATTCAAACTAGGTACATTTTTGTTACTCCTGGCACTACAATTAAACACAATCCTCAGAGGAGTGGTCTTAGAATCCTTCTTCACTCCGTGGTGTGGCAAATAGTGACCATAAATCTGGGCTTGCTCGGGAGGTACCTCCTCTATGAATTTATTATTTAACTGCTCATTAATTATATCATCGTAAGCAGTCAACAGTTCTGGTGTCTTGCTCAGTTCGTGGAGCTGAGCCTTTAATTGTCCATACGCCATCCGGTAATTAGTTGGTAGGTCTGGATGGTTCAGCTTCCACGGAAGTCTCACCCAGTATTGTCCAGATTCAAATTTAACATCCTTCTGGTATTGTTCTTGAGTAAAGGAATCATCTGGACTTTCTTCATTTACATTGATCCCTATGCTGTCCAATTCCCATAATTTATACACAGGTTCAACTTCATCCTCTATTGAAGTATATTTATACTGGGGTGATACTTCATGAGTAAGACACACCGTAACTGTATTTATGGCTTCCTCCAGTCATTCATTATCAGTACGAGGAAGCCTGCCATACATCACGTGACCTCCTGCGGTCCTTAGAAGGGTGACTCCGCATTTCTTTGTCATACCCTTTACAAAGGTGGCATAATGGTCACTACCTATCAAAATATCTATTGGCCCCACAGAATCATTATTTATACCAGAAGGTGCCAAATTTACCTTACTTGAAAGCCTTTCAGTAGCGTTACCAAGCCCTATTGTAGATATTTTCTCTGGGAGCCTATCCACAATTACGGCATTAATACGTTTTCTCTCATTGCCCAGCCTGACAGTTACATAAACAGTGTCGTATGACTGGGCCTTCTTATTCGAGAGAAAGCCAGATAGCTTGAGTATAGCAGGATCTCCCATTTGTACCTTCATCCCATTAAGGCAATTACGTTTTATGAAGGTACGTTGTGATCCCTGATCCAGTAATGCTGTTACAGTTTTGGATTTACGCCGTTTATCATTAATCACCACATCCAACACAGGCAAAGCTACCTCAGCTAGGCCATCATTACCGACGTTAGCTGCAATCTTTACGTTGGCTACTGTTGTGTCCGGGTTATTATCACTATCAGTACTATTGTTACCATCATTACGATTAGATCCGCCCTTACACATAGCTATGTGGTGTCTTCCCTTGTTACACTGATAACAATAGTGCAAGTTAGCACGGCAATCCCTTACATTATGATTTCCTAGACACCTGATACATCTAGCAAGCTCTTCCAATCTTTCCACTTTAACATCCCATGAATTATAGGCATTACAGTTCTTAGAGAAATGAGTACCGTTGCAGAAGATACAATCTCTCCTTTCTTTGCCTGACCTCTTATCAACTGGGCTACCCTTATTGTGGTACTTCCTCCTCTTGCTTTGATGTGGAGAACCACTATTACTGGCCCCTGTCACTTGATACGTGCCTACGTAACCCCGTTTAGTAGGTGACTTAGGATTATTGATATTAGGATAAAGTTTCCCTTTGTGGAACTTGACAGGTGCACTGGGGTCTGTAGACGTGGTATTCCTAGAGGTAATGGGTTGGCTGGTCTGCAGTTGGACAATTAGCTCTTGCAGTCCCACTCTTATTTCTTCCAACCCGAAGTAACCCTTGTGATATCTGTTAGATAACCACTCTACTGTCTTGTGGTTCAATTTATTCTGAATCAAGGCACTCAACAACCACTCTGCTCCCTCCAGATCATATTTATTACTCAAGGTCTTAAGAGTGCTTTCTAGTTTGATCCTAAATTGCTGTAAGCTGTTGCGGTTGTGATCTGGAGTCTTCAAACTAGCCAAATTAGCTACTAGATCCAGCCTACTTTGCTCCAAGTTACCGTAAGTGACCTCCAACAAGTCAACTGCCTCACTATAGGAGTCATCTACATTTGGGAATGCTTGTATGAGAACATGCGCATCTCCCCTTACTTGTCCCTTTAAATAGCATAATTTGGTAACACTTGCAAGATCACTCCTATCATGTACGACTGCTTTAAAGATAGACCAAAACTCCTCCCAGTTTTCTCCCGGATTAAACACAGGCATGCATAATTCTGGGAGTTTTGGTAGACGCCTCTGACTTTCCTTACTAGGTTGACCAACAACATTGTTTACACCCTTTACCTTCTCCAAAGCCTTAGTTTTGCAGGACACAATGTTGTCCTCCACTTCATAATATTGATCCAGCAGCCGCTCCCTTTCAGCATCATCTGCACAATTCTCTAGCAGATCTCTTTCACAGTCTTTAAACCACAATCTATATGACTCATGTCTATTTTCTAAGGCATCTAGGTGTAGCTTTAATTCATCAGGGTTTACCGTTTCTTGTCTCATTAACTCCATACACTTGTTGTATGATTTAGTAACATGACCCTTCCGAGCTTGTAGTGACGCTTTCTTTGCTTTGGCATCCATGGACTTGCCAGCCGCACTAACTTCCTCAGACCCAGCCATGGTTAGGGAATTAATAATCACCAATTATACAACTTAAGTAGACACCTTGTGAGAGTAATTCTTGCACTTTACTCTTGTATAAATCCTAGCCACCCATGTGCTAGTAATTAATTGGGCTAATTATCCTCCACCACACGACCGATTAAATTTGTGTACCCTATACCCACTTCCTTCAATCAGTCACTTAATTATTAAGTAATTAATTCAATTAATTTTTTACTGATTGCATCCGGTTCAGGAAGGACCAGCGGGCAGATGTGGAAAATTTTATAGGGTGCTTACTCTGTATGTACCTCAACATTACATGCATACGAGTAATCTCATTGGGAGACAACCATATTGTTTACCGTAGTCACCCCGTGTAGACATGTGAGAAAACTTAACCACCTCTGGTCACTACAGGTGGCCCCTCGACCCTCACAATCTTATCCATATCTATCCGAGACCAGTATAAATTGGATAGCACCCTCAAGTACGGCGCTACTAATTAATTGTGGACTGTATAGATTATATTAGTTTAACTTAATGAAGGGGGGGGGGGTTAGGTTACACATGGATACATCCATCAAGGAAAAACATTTGTACATAATCCCACCACTTACCAGATATTCTCTGGTGGTCACTTGATGTAGCTGGATCACCCATAACCTATCCAATTACAACATACCTAACTGGCCAGTATCAGTCTGCTATAACTAGAAGGGTTACTTAACTGTGGGTGATTGATACTCCTTATTTCCTCCATTCACCATCTCATTTCGATGTCCTGCTACACCGACACGGTTCTTATTCCAGCAGGACGAGGTATCCGTCGGTTTGTCCCGGTTTAGAAGTCGTGATTCCATAAAACTTCATTATCCTCGGTACGAGAGTCACACGTTCACTCGGAGCAGGGCGATCTATTTCACATCCCGCATTCTCTTAACTCAATGTTATTATCACTGATTACATTACCATTCACAAGACGATTTAACGTTTCATAACTATTATACACATTAGAGGTCACTCCATTAAGATCTGAGGCCAATGAGCGAGGATTAACACACGGGTATTTCCCCTGGACACACACCATGGCCGTGCACCTGTCACACCCGGTCGAACATTATTCACTAATTTTACCACCCTTTTACGGTGGTCCCGTAAATCACGTTCCCTCACTCTTCACTAGGGACAGTCACGACACTTCCTATTATGAATTGAGGCCTATATTGATCCTTAGGCCGCCGTGAACGCCAGTTTCCTCATTCCCGGTTTTCTCAGCCTCCTCACCCATTCAAAACACTCCCGCCACCTCCTGCCCCAGCTCGACCCCCCACCCCCCTGCACATCTGCGCAGGCGCAGCGGGAACCCAGCTGGTTCCATTAAAAATGCAAATACATTTTGACCCAAATCAACACATTAAACACTTATTAGGCACTATAGCTTCGGAAATTAAATAATTTCCACAGAGGCTCTTCATCGGTCCCCTGCTGCTGTTCACGTTGTTGACCTGGAGAGAGTTCACAATATGGGGGTCAACGCCCCATATGTCGCTTCGGCCCGGTCTGTGACCAGGCCTCCTGGTGGATCAGAGCCTGATCAACCAGGCTGTTGCTGCTGGCTGCACGCAAACCAACGTACGAGCCACAGCCCGGCTGGTCAGGAACCGACTTTAGGTGCTTGTCCAGTGCCAGCTTGAAGACTGCCAGGGGTCTGTTGGTAATCCCCCTTATGTATGCTGGGAGGCAGTTGAACAGTCTCGGGCCCCTGACACTTATTGTATGGTCTCTTAACGTGCTAGTGGCACCCCTGCTTTTCATTGGGGGGATGTTGCATCGTCTGCCAAGTCTTTTGCTTTCGTAGTGATTTTCGTGTGCAAGTTCGGTACTAGTCCCTCTAGGATTTTCCAGGTGTATATAATCATGTATCTCTCCCGCCTGAGTTCCAGGGAATACAGGTTTAGGAACCTCAAGCGCTCCCAGTAATTGAGGTGTTTTATCTCCGTTATGCGCGCCGTGAAGGTTCTCTGTACATTTTCTAGGTCAGCAATTTCACCTGCCTTGAAAGGTGCTGTTAGTGTGCAGCAATATTCCAGCCTAGATAGAACAAGTGACCTGAAGAGTGTCATCATGGGCTTGGCCTCCCTAGTTTTGAAGGTTCTCATTATCCATCCTGTCATTTTTCTAGCAGATGCGATTGATACAATGTTATGGTCCTTGAAGGTGAGATCCTCCGACATGATCACTCCCAGGTCTTTGACGTTGGTGTTTCGCTCTATTTTGTGGCCAGAATTTGTTTTGTACTCTGATGAAGATTTAATTTCCTCGTGTTTACCATATCTGAGTAATTGAAATTTCTCATCGTTGAACTTCATATTGTTTTCTGCAGCCCACTGAAAGATTTGGTTGATGTCTGCCTGGAGCCTTGCAGTGTCTGCAATGGAAGACACTGTCATGCAGATTGGGGTGTCATCTGCAAAGGAAGACACGGTGCTGTGGCTGACTTCCTTGTCTATGTCGGATATGAGGATGAGGAAAAAGATGGGAGCGAGTACTGTGCCTTGTGGAACACAGCTTTTCACCGTAGCTGCCTCGGACTTTACTCTGTTGGCGACTACTCTCTGTGTTCTGTTAGTTAGGAAATTATAGATCCATCGACCGACTTTTCCTGTTATTCCTTTAGCAGGTATTTTGCGCGCTATTACGCCATGGTCACACTTGTCGAAGGCTTTTGCAAAGTCTGTATACATTACATCTGCATTCTTTTTGTCTTCTAGTGCATCTAGGACCTTGTCATAGTGATTCAATAGTTGAGACAGACAGGAGCGACCTGTTCTAAACCCATGTTGCCCTGGGTTGTGTAACTGATGGGTTTCTAGATGGGTGGTGATCTTGCTTCTTAGGACCCTTTCAAAGATTTTTATGATATGGGATGTTAGTGCTATTGGTCTGTAGTTCTTTGCTGTTGCTTTACTGCCCCCATTGTGGAGTGGGGCTATGTCTGTTGTTTTTAGTAACTGTGGGACGACCCCCGTGTCCATGCTCCCTCTCCATAGGATGGAAAAGGCTCGTGACAGGGGCTTCTTGCAGTTCTTGACGAACACGGTGTTCCATGAGTCTGGCCATGGGGCAGAGTGCATGGGCATGTCATTTATCGCCTGTTCGAAGTCATTTGGCGTCAGGATAACATTGGATAGGCTTGTGTTAAACAAATTTTGTGGCTCTCTCATAAAAAATTCATTTTGATCTTCGACTCTCAGTCTGGTTAGCGGCTTGCTAAAAACTGAGTCATATTGGGACTTGAGTAGCTCACTCATTTCCTTGCTGTCATCTGTGTAGGACCCATCTTGTTTAAGTAGGGGCCCAATACTGGACGTTGTTCTCGACTTTGATTTGGCATAGGAGAAGAAATACTTTGGGTTTCTTTCGATTTCATTTATGGCTTTTAGTTCTTCCCGCGATTCCTGACTCCTATAAGATTCCTTTAGCTTAAGTTCGATGCTTGCTATTTCTCTGACCAGTGTCTCCCTACGCATTTCAGATATATTGACCTCTTTTAGCCGCTCTGTTATTCTTTTCTGTCGCCTGTAAAGGGAGCGCCTGTCTCTTTCTATTTTACATCTACTCCTCCTTTTTCTTAGAGGAATAAGCCTTGTGCATACATCGAGTGCCACCAAGTTAATCTGTTCTAGGCATAAGTTGGGGTCTGTGTTGCTTATTATATCTTCCCAGCTTATATCGGTTAGGACTTGGTTTACTTGATCCCACTTTATGTTTTTGTTATTGAAGTTGAATTTGGTGAATGCTCCCTTGTGACTAGTCTCATTATGTCGGTCTGGGGCTCCACGCATACATGTCTGAACCTCAATTATGTTGTGATCTGAGTATATTGTTTTTGATATGGTGACATTTCTTATCAGATCATCATTGTTAGTGAAGATGAGGTCTAGTGTATTCTCCAGTCTAGTAGGCTCTATTATTTGCTGGTTTAAATTGAATTTTGTGCAGAGATTTAAAAGCTCGTGTGAGTGTGAGTTTTCATCAGAGCTGCCTCCTGGTGTTATTACTGCAACAATATTATTTGCTATATTCCTCCATTTTAGGTGCCTTAAGTTGAAATCCCCCAGGAGCAAGATGTTGGGTGCAGGAGCTGGAAGATTTTCCAGACAGTGGTCAATTTTTAACAGCTGTTCCTGGAATTGCTGGGATGTTGCATCCGGAGGCTTGTAGACTACCACAATGACTAGGTTTTGGTTCTCGACCTTTACTGCTAAAACTTCCACTACATCATTTGAGGCATTAAGCAGTTCTGTTCAAACAAGTGACTCTGCAATGTACAGGCCAATCGTTGAGTGCATTTGCTGTTAGATTAGATAAACTTTTATCATCACTTATCAATGCTGTCCAATCCTCACCTTTTGTTCCTGACGAGGATAAACGATCCACAGCATCGTTTGCTAAAATAGCAGCTTTTGGAGCAATCAAAGAACTAATGCTGCCTGCTTCCGTGTGTGCTGATGAGGCTAATCCTCCAACTGTGACGATGGAGTCACTTACAGCCCTAAATCATGTACGTTCCTTGTGCCCCCAGGGTACTTTCCCGTGTATCAAAAGAAATTTCACACCTATGCCTCAGTCTGCACCCCCTCTTGTTTGTGCCACAGCGACAAATCGTGGTCGTCAACCATCGCAGCAATCACCAAGGACCAGTGTACAGAGTCATTATAAACCTCGTAGTATTCATAGTACATTCAGTAACCATAGTCAGTGGACTTGTTACAACTGTGGTTTCCGTGGCCATATTGCAATTAATTGTCCTGATAGTCACTCTAAGAGGCATCGTACTGATGATGAGTACCAGTGAGATTTTCCCTACTGTACACATCTGAGTGCAATGCTCTCTACAACCTTCAGTACTCTTGATCTTTCCATGGCTGTTCCAACCGCAGAACCAGGAGAGGAAATTGACGTCGTGGTTCTCAGACTAACCAGAACCAGGCTCCTTCTTCCAATTTGGGGGAATTCGAGCGCCCCAGTCAATCCGTCCCATGGTGACAGTAGGTGATAATGAGTACACCATCCCAGTTCACAATTCCTTTGAAGCCTTAAGCAGTCTCGAGAATGACAATCCCACTGATGATGTTGCTTCACATGTCTCTGAATTACATGATTTTGGGGATGGAGTGGAACAAATCTTTTCTGATGACAACCCTCCTTTTTGTTTGCACATAACTTCCAATGCAACGATAGGCCCTATAGTGCAAGCATCTGTTCATAATGCGCCCATTCATTTGTTCATGGACTCTGATGCACAAGTCAATATTATCAGGTCTAGTTTGTTTAGGGATAAACAGTTACGACATGTCCTTCTCGTAGAACTGACTCATGTGTCCTCCCTTAGTGGAGTAGCTGGTTCTCACCTGCGTGTCCGAGGTCGGACTTCCCTCACCTTTTCTATCCAAGGTAGAGACTTTACTGCTTCCTTGTTGTCGACCAGATTACTTTCCCTGGTGATCTTCTACTGGGATTTGCTTCCATGCGAGACTTACGCATAGTACTCGACTCTTATCGATGGCATGCCCAAATTGATGACTTGATCGTACCATTTTGGGGTTACCAGCTTGGATCCGAGATCTGCCATACTGCCGCAGAGTACGATGTTCTCATTAAGTCCTTACAAGCCAGTGCATGTTCCAGTAGCATACCCAAGTAGTCATGCACTGGTGATCCTGTCACTCCTGTCTGTGTTCCCTACAACTTCAGACTTGCAAGATAGTGTCCAGTTACCTCAAGTGTCCAAGGACGCTCTGACTACCTTGAGTGCTGAGCCTATCCCTGCAATGTCTGCTAGTTCAAGTAGTAGTTTCTCCATAGGGGATGCCTTGTTGGAAAACGATTACTTGCAACTAGTAATGCCATCTCTTGTTGATGTCACATGCCATCTGCAGAAAGACGTTTCTGTCGTGTCTAGTTCCCTCACTAGAGTGTCTGTTGTTGTTCCTAGTTCCAGATGGTGACAACGTCTTAGTTGACGGTGATTCCTGCAAAGTAAATGGTTTATTTGTTGAGCCATCCTTACATGTTGTAAGAGATAGTAAGATCCATTTCTTCCTAGCTAACACTTCTGGTCACAGTGTTCGTCTCAGAGTAAATACCAATCTTGTTGACCTTGTTCACTATCCTTACCCTGTTCAGGTAGAGGAAGAGTTGTCACCTGATCAGTGGGTCGGTGTTATTTCAACAGGGGAGTCCTCATCCACTTCACTGGATCAATCCATTCCACCAGTTGATGATGAGGTCAAGCATTTGTTGACTCTGTTGAACAAACGTCGTAAAGCCATTGCCTTACCAGGTGAGAAGATGGGTATAATGAACTTATTGTCCCATTGTATCCCACTTGAACCTGGTAGTAGACCTATCTATATACCTGCATACAAAATGCATCATTCACAAGCTGCTGTTGCAGAAGAATTGATCAATCAAATGCTTGATGATGGAGTTATTGCACCTAGCAATTCACTTTGGAATGCTCCCTTGATCCTAGTACCTAAGAAGGATGGTACTTGGCTCCCAGTGATTGACTTTAGGAAGTTAAATGTGAAAACTATTCCAGATCGCTTCCCACTTCCAGTACCAGGTGATCTTTTACATAACATCAGAGATAACAAAGTCTTTTCGACCCTGGACTTGTTACAAGGGTTTTGGCAAGTCTCTCTTCATGAGGACAACCAAGAGCTAACTGCATTCTCCACTCCTACAGGTCATTATCACTTCCTCCATATGGCCTTTGGATTATGATCCTCCTCTATCACATTCTCGAGGCTCATGTCTAATATCTTTAGAGGTCTCATAGGTAATGCACTTATGGTGTACTTAGATGACATAATTGTCATGTCTAAAGACGTGGATGCACACTTGAAAAAACTTGATGTAGTACTTGGTAAGCTTGAAGAAGCCAATTTAAAGATCAAGCTGTCTAAATGTCAATTTTTCAGATCAGAAATCAAGTTTACTTTGGTCAGTCGTAACCACTCTAGGAGTGACTACATGACCAAGAAAGTAACTGCAGTACTAAATTTTCCAACTCCCAAAACTGCTGATGCCATAAGATCCTTTGTGGGTTTAGCAGGTTTTTATAGATCTTTCATTGCCAATTTTTCTTCCAATTTTTTTTTGTTTGGACCTTCCGTCAAGACAGAGCATTCCCAACTCTAAAAGAAAAGCTAACATCTGCTCCAATTTTGAAATTTCAAGATTTTTCTAAGCACTTCTATCTGACAACTGATGCTAGTTCTATTGGCATAGGTGCCGAACTAGCTCAGAAGACTGATGGTAAGTACAACGCAGTTGCATTTGCTAGCTGAGTCCTTATGAAGGCTGAACATAATTGTACAGTAACTGAGCAAGAAGCTTTATCAATAGTATGGTCTTTAAAGCACTTCTGAGACATTAATTATCAGTACCCTGTTCATGTCTTGACAGACCATGCTCCACTGATACCTTTATTCCAGAACAAACAACCTACTGGAAGGTTAGCCAGATGGACCTTGACTATCCAAGAGTTCAATCCTACCTTTGAACACTTACCTGGCAAGTCAAATGTAGTCGCAGATGCTTTATCGCTACATGTTAGTATAGTAACTGCAGACGCACCATTTACTGCCGATGGCGTAAAGAATGCTCAACAAACAGATCCCATGTGGTCTGGTGTGATTCGATTCCTGGTCCAGGAAGATCTTATTCTGACTGTGAAACCACCAGCACTCATCAGTGACTTTGTCATGAACCAAGAATTACTGTATCGAACAGCCGAGTTGGGTACTCCTAGCAGAAGAGTATACCAGTTAGTAATGCCACAGTCACTACTGAATGTAGCCTTACAGCTAGTTCACGATGTACCAGGTGTTGCGCACCCTGGTATGAGTCATTCAGTAAAACAAGCCAGATTGAAATACTTTTGGCCTCGTATGGCAACTAACATTTCTGAGTATGTTAAGAAATGTAGTGTCTGCATGCAACATGAAGGTAATGCTAATGGTCCAAATCCAATCCAAGTGTATCCAACTACTAGCGAACCAATAAGAAAGTACTTGATGTCTTGAGAGCCACTATCAATCCCAACAGTGAAACTTGGGATGAAGTTATACCTGATGTGCAGTGCGCTATAAATTCTGCTTACAGTGTTTCTATAGGTGACACTCCACATGCATTGTATGGTGTAGATAAACGTTTGCCTTATGAGTTGCTATATTCTAATCCGAAACCAAATTACAACCCTGGTGAATTCATAGCAACTCGTACCAGCTTAGCTCAAAGCGTCTTTAGAAGAATCCATGAAACACTTCATAAATCAACAGCAGGATTTACAAGAGTCACTAACACTCAAGCAGAGCCATCCAAAATCAAAGTAGGTTCAAGAGTTATGCTGACTAACTTTAACAAAATGTCTGCAATACCTAAGCTTGATCAAAAGTTTGTTGGTCCTTATCGAGTAGTTGAACATATCACTGGCAATAAGTATAAGGTTAGAGAAATTAGTACTGGTCAGTATAAAAAATTGCATTTAGATCATATGAAGTTAGTATGTGTTGATAATGAAGTTCCAACCCAGACTAAAGTGACAGACTCTGACAATCCTCCTGATTCTGTACTCTCTACCTCTAATACTCAGTCAGATGATCAACCTGAATGTCGTTATTCCCTACGTACATGCCAGGTATTGAGAAATCCTCAAGTATCATTTGTAACTACCAATTCAGAGCCGCCTCAAATACAATCCGAGTTAGTAAGTGCAACAGTTTGATCCTCCCAGAGATGACATCCATTCTGCATATGTCAATCTCACCCTAGCAGAGTTGGGGTTAAATGCAAATAACCTGTATAGATGAACAATTACAGTATCAACTTATCAGTGTTCAAGATTTTTTTTTTTTTGTGTGTTCACGTTCTCTCTGATTTCTGAGATTTAACTGTCTAGATATGAGTGCACCAAGTCTTTTCTGTTAAACACTTCTTTCTTTGCATATATTTCTTCCTCAGAATCCGTAGATCACATGAATACCGATTGATCAATCAAATTTTATTTTATCACTTTTATTGTGTAATCCCAATCTTGAGTCTCATTTGATGAGTTGTGCTATATCATACCTTGTAATGCATTACAGTTTCATTACAGTAAGTTTCATTATAGTCAATTACATTAGCTTCCATTCCAATATTCTACTTACATATCTTATAATGTTCAAGTGTTGTGTTCTTTGACATTGTAAAGAATCAGCCCAAGCCGTACGCCTGCCGTCTCTAGTTTGTATTAGCTGTATATCGGGACAACATGCGTTAGCATCGCTGAGCTCTCAGTAGTATCAGTTCCCAGTAGTACCAGTTACCAGTAACCAGTTACCAGTAGTATGACTCACTGCCAGCCGTCTGCGTGGATCACTGACTATTATTCATGTTGCTGCTGACCATAGCATGTTTTAAATGCCGCTCACTCCTACGACCCAATTCGTGAGTCAGACTTAAGATAGAGAGCAGAGAGGCAGAGTGGGTGATGGTGCTTCCCATACTTTCCGTCATAATTATACTTACTAACCAGCCTACGTGAGTGTTCTTACTCAATCAACGTTATCGAACCTCCACATGACACACTAACACCCAGGATGTGACCCACACCAGTCCACTAACACCCAGGATGTAACTGACACCAGTCCACTAACACCCAGGATGTGACCCACACCAGACCACTAACACCCAGGATGTAACCCACACCAGTCCACTAACACCTAGGATATGAATAACAAAATAAGGCACAATACCGTGACTGGAACGATACACAAATAACCTGCACATAAAAGGGAGAAGCTTACGACGACGTTTCGGTCCGACTTGGACCATTTACAAAGTCACACTAACCAGAAGTGGAGCAGGACAGCTATATATAGGCAGGAAGAGGTGGTGGTAGTAGTAGTAGTAGTACAAGAATGGTATATAATACCGACACATGTGCAACACACGGGCATCCCTATCATTGACGTTTCACCATCCAGCCAGCCACTGGATGGCGAAACGTCCACAACAGAGACACCCAGATGCTGCACATGTGTCTTAATTTCATCAGTAGTAGTAGTAGTAGTAGTAGTAGTAGTAGTAGTAGTAGTAGTAGTAGAAGAGGTAGTAGTAGTAGAAGTGGGGAATAAGGAGGGCTAGCCAGTCAGATACAAAGGAAGGGGAGCACTGCAAGAGAGCTAGGTTCCCACAGAGGGAGAGCAAGCGCACAGAGGTGCGTGAAAGGGGAAGTGGTGAAATAAATGAAGAAGGAACCGAAACACGAGACAGAAGAGAGAAAGACAACCCAGAGGAGAAAACTTCAGAACACCCATGACTTAACCTGACTCCTCATTTTTTCTTTTTCTTTTTCTTCTTCTCCCTCCTCCCCTTTCCTCTTTCATTTTTCTCCTCTGGGTTGTCTTTCTCTCTTCTGCCTCGTGTTTCGGTTCCTTCTTCATTTATTTCACCACTTCCCCTTTCACACACCTCTGTGCGCTTGCTCTCCCTTTGTGGGCACCTAGCTCTCTTGCAGTGCTCCCCTTCCTTTGTATTTGACTGGCTCGTCCTCCTTATTCCCCACTTCTTCCACTACCACTACTACTACCTCTTCTACTGCTACTACTACTACTGATGAAATTAAGACACATATGCGGCATCTGGGTGCCTATGTTGTGGAAGTTTCGCCATCCAGTGGCTGGCTGGATGGTGAAACGTCTACGATAGGGATGCCCGGGTGTTGCGCATGTGTCTTAATTTCATCTTGTCGGTATTATATACCATTCTTGTACTACTACTACTACTACCGCCACCTCTTCCTGCCTATATATAGCCGTCCTGCTCCACTTCTGGTTAGTGTGACTTTGTAAATGGTCCAAGTAGGACCGAAACGTCGTCGTAAGCTTCTCTCTTTTATGTGTGGGTTATTTGTGTACCCAGGATATGAGCCACACCAGTCCACTAATACCCAGGATGTGACCCACACCAGTCCACTAACAACCAGGATGTGACCCACACCAGCCCACTAACACCCAGGATGTGACCCACACCAGCCCACTAACACCCAGGATGTAATGCACACCAATCCACTAACACCCAGGATGTGACCCACACCAGTCCACTAACACTCAGGATGTGACCCACACCAGTCCACTAACACCCAGGATGTGACCCACACCAGCCCACTAACACCTAGCATGCGACCCACACCAGTCCAGTAGCACCCAGGATGCGACCCGCACCAGTACACTAACAACCAGGTAACTATTTTATACTGATGGGTGAACAAAGACAATAGGTGTCTTGTGGAAACTCACAGAAATACAAAGAAACATTCCCCGACATCCATTTTCTACCCCAGCATCCACTGATCTACCCAAGCATCCACTGATCTACTCCAGCATCCACTGATCTACTCCAGCATCCACTGATCTACCCCAGCATCCACTGATCTACCCCAGCATCCACTGATCTACCCAAGCATCCACTGATCTACTCCAGCATCCACTGATCTACTCCAGCATCCACTGATCTACCCCAGCATCCACTGATCTACCCCAGCATCCACTGATCTACCCCAGCATCCACTGATCTACTCCAGCATCCACTGATCTACTCCAGCATCCACTGATCTACTCCAGCATCCACTGATCTACACCAGCATCCACTGATCTACCCCAGCATTCACTGATCTACCCCAGCATTCACTGATCTACCCCAGCATCCACTGATCCACTCCAGCACCCACTGATCTACTCCAGCAATGACTGCTCTACCCCAGCATCCACTGATCTACTCCAGCACCCACTGATCTGATCCAGCATCGCTAGCTCTACCCCAGCATCCACTGATCTACTCCAGCACACACTGATCTACTCCAGCATCGACTGCTCTACCCCAGCATCTACTGATCTACTCCAGCATCCACTGATCTACTCCAGCATCCACTGATCTACTCCAGCATCGACTGCTCTACCCTAGCATCCACTGATCTACTCCAGCACCCACTGATCTACTCCAGCATCGACTGCTCTACCCCAGCATCCACTGATCTACTCCAGCATCCACTGATCTTCTCCACCATCCACTGATCTACTCCAGCTTCGACTGCTCTACCCCAGCATCCACTGATCTACTCCAGCATCCACTGATCTACTCCAGCAACCACTGATCTTCTCCAGCATCCACTGATCTACTCCAGCATCCACTGATCTACCCCAGCATCCACTGATCTACTCCAGCATCCACTGATCTACCCCAGCATCCACTGATCTACTCCAGCATCGACTGCTCTACCCCAGCATCCACTGTTCTACTCCAGCATCCACTGATCTACCCCAGCATCCACTGATCTACCCCAGCATCCACTGATCTTCCCCAGCATCCACTGATCTACCCCAGCATCCACTGATCTACCCGAGCATCCAGTGATCTACTCCAGCACCCGTTGATCTACTTCAGCATCGACTGCTCTACCCCAGCATCCACTGTTCTACTCCAGCACCCACTGATCTACTCCAGCATCCACTGATCTACTCCAGCATCCACTGATCTACACCAGGATCCACTGATCTACCCCAGCATCCACTGATCTACCCCAGCATCCACTGATCTACCCCAGCATCCACTGATCTACTCCAGCACCCACTGATCTACTCCAGCATCGAATGCTCTACCCCAGCATCCACTGATCAACTCCAGCATCCACTGATATACTCCAGCATCCGCTGATCTACTCCAGCATCCACTGATCTACCCCAGTATCCACAGATCTACCCCAGCATCCACTGATCTACCCCAGCATCCACTGATCTTTTCCAGCACCCATTGATCTACTTCAGCATCGACTGCTCTACCCCAGCATCCACTGTTCTACTCCAGCATCCACTGATCTACTCCAGCATCCTCTGATCTACACCAGCATCCACTGATCTATCCCAGCATCCACTGATCTTCCCCAGTACCCACTGATCTACTCCAGCATCGACTGCTCTACCTCAGCATCCACTGATCTACTCCAGCACCCACTGATCTACTCCAGCATCCACTGATCTACTCCAGCATCCACAGATCTACTCCAGCATCCACTGATCTTCTCCAGCATCCACTGATCTACTCCAGCACCCACTGATCTACTCCAGCATCGACTGCTTTACCCCAGCATCCACTGATCTACCCCAGCATCCACTGATCTACCCCAGCATCCACTGATCTACCCCAGCATCCACTGATCTACCCCAGCATCCACTGATCTACCCCAGCATCCACTGATCTACTCCAGCATCCACTGATCTACCCCAGCATCCACTGATCTACTCCAGCACCCATTGATCTACTTCAGCATCGACTGCTCTACCCCAGCATCCACTGTTGTACTCCAGTACCCACTGATCTACTCCAGCATCGACTGCTCTACCCCAGCATCGACTGCTCTACCCCAGCATCCACTGATCTACTCCAGCACCCACTGATCTACTCCAGCATCGACTGCTCTACCCCAGCATCGACTGCTCTACCCCAGCATCCACTGATCTACTCCAGCACCCACTGATCTACTCCAGCATCCACTGATCTACACCAGCATCCACTGATCTACCCCAGCATCCACTGATCTACCCCAGCATCCACTGATCTACCCCAGCATCCACTGATCTACTCCAGCACTCACTGATCTACTCCAGCATCGACTGCTCTACCCCAGCATCCACTGTTCTACTCCAGCATCCACTGATCTACCCCAGCATCCATTGATCTACCCCAGCATCCACTGATCTTCCCCAGCATCCACTGATTTACCCCAGCATCCACTGATCTACCCCAGCATCCACTGATCTACCCGAGCATCCAGTGATCTACTCCAGCACCCGTTGATCTACTTCAGCATCGACTGCTCTACCCCAGCATCCACTG
>NW_027196969.1:0-72593 GCF_038502225.1 Cherax quadricarinatus | reverse complement strand
TGTGCAGGAGGGACGGGTATGATGTGAGTGTGGGGGTATTGACACTTTTCCATGCAGTATATTTTTGTGAAAGGTTGGAACCAGTGAGAGAGTGGTTTAGCAGGGTTTTACGTATGGTGGGTGGGGGTGGTATTTGTGTTCTACGGGCATTAAGCTTGGATATGGGGGGGGGGTGCTGGTACAAAATGCGATGGGTTATCTGGTAGCCGACTTCGTGTATACGTCGTGGGTTTTACAGAGAGCGCCGGTGGGGGAGCGAATTAGGGCCCTGACAGCGATATTTTATGGGACACAAAGGAGAAATAAGGATATCAGTGGGAATAGATGGTATTTCAAATTTTCAGATGGATATCGTAGCTTTCGAGTGGAGGACTTATGGGCATTACAAATTCAGGGGACGTGACGAGGCTGGCTTCTTGAGGAAGGCGCGGGCGTGACTGGTGCATTTGGAGGACAAGAGGTGTAATGTGAGTTGTGTGGGTCAAGTGAGTGGCTTGGTGTCAGGGAATTTTTAATGACATGTGTTATGCGAAGTGAGGGGATGAGAAACTGGTATGAGTGAGATGGAGCTTTAATGTAGCAAGGTATGAAGTCTGGTACTTTATGTGACTGTGAGCCTCTTGTGTGCAAGATGACTGTGAAGGTTGGTACTTTATGTGACTGTGAGCGTCTTGTGTGCAAGATGACTGTGAAGGTTGGTACTTTATGTGACTGTGAGCGTCTTGTGTGCATGATGACTGTGAAGGTTGGTACTTTATGTGACTGTGAGCGTCTTGTGTGCAAGATGACTGTGAAGGTTGGTACTTTATGTGACTGTGAGCGTCTTGTGTGCAAGATGACTGTGAAGGTTGGTACTTTATGTGACTGTGAGCGTCTTGTGTGCAAGATGACTGTGAAGGTTGGTACTTTATGTGACTGTGAGCATCTTGTGTGCAAGATGACTGTGAAGGTTGGTACTTTATGTGACTGTGAGCGTCTTGTGTGCATGATGACTGTGAAGGTTGGTACTTTATGTGACTGTGAGCGTCTTGTGTGCAAGATGACTGTGAAGGTTGGTACTTTATGTGACTGTGAGCCTCTTGTGTGCAAGATGACTGTGAAGGTTGGTACTTTATGTGACTGTGAGCGTCTTGTGTGCAAGATGACTGTGAAGGTTGGTACTTTATGTGACTGTGAGCGTCTTGTGTGCATGATGACTGTGAAGGATGGTACTTTATGTGACTGTGAGCGTCTTGTGTGCAAGATGACTGTGAAGGTTGGTACTTTATGTGACTGTGAGCGTCTTGTGTGCAAGATGACTGTGAAGGTTGGTACTTTATGTGACTGTGAGCGTCTTGTGTGCAAGATGACTGTGAAGGTTGGTACTTTATGTGACTGTGAGCGTCTTGTGTGCAAGATGACTGTGAAGGTTGGTACTTTATGTGACTGTGAGCGTCTTGTGTGCATGATGACTGTGAAGGTTGGTACTTTATGTGACTGTGAGCGTCTTGTGTGCAAGATGACTGTGAAGGTTGGTACTTTATGTGACTGTGAGCGTCTTGTGTGCAAGATGACTGTGAAGGTTGGTACTTTATGTGACTGTGAGCCTCTTGTGTGCAAGATGACTGTGAAGGTTGGTACTTTATGTGACTGTGAGCGTCTTGTGTGCAAGATGACTGTGAAGGTTGGTACTTTATGTGACTGTGAGCCTCTTGTGTGCAAGACGACTGTGAAGGTTGGTACTTTATGTGACTGTGAGCGTCTTGTGTGCATGATGACTGTGAAGGTTGGTACTTTATGTGACTGTGAGCCTCTTGTGTGCAAGATGACTGTGAAGGTTGGTACTTTATGTGACTGTGAGCCTCTTGTGTGCAAGATGACTGTGAAGGTTGGTACTTTATGTGACTGTGAGCGTCTTGTGTGCAAGATGACTGTGAAGGTTGGTACTTTATGTGACTGTGAGCGTCTTGTGTGCAAGATGACTGTGAAGGTTGGTACTTTATGTGACTGTGAGCGTCTTGTGTGCAAGATGACTGTGAAGGTTGGTACTTTATGTGACTGTGAGCGTCTTGTGTGCAAGATGACTGTGAAGGTTGGTACTTTATGTGACTGTGAGCGTCTTGTGTGCAAGATGACTGTGAAGGTTGGTACTTTATGTGACTGTGAGCGTCTTGTGTGCAAGATGACTGTGAAGGTTCTTATTATGCTAATGTACCATTTTTAACAAATGTACTTCCTGTGTCTTGCAGGGTGTGGCTATGTGTCTTGCAGGGTGTGGCTATGTGTCTTGCAGGGTGTGGCTATGTGTCTTGCAGGGTGTGGCTATGTGTCTTGCAGGGTGTGGCTATGTGTCTTGCAGGGTGTGGCTATGTGTCTTGCAGGGTGTGGCTATGTGTCTTGCAGGGGTGTGGCTATGTGTCTTGCAGGGTGTGGCTATGTGTCTTGCAGGGTGTGGCTATGTGTCTTGCAGGTGTGTGGCTATGTGTCTTGCAGGGGTGTGGCTATGTGTCTTGCAGGGTGTGGCTATGTGTCTTGCAGGGGTGTGGCTATGTGTCTTGCAGGGTGTGGCTATGTGTCTTGCAGGGTGTGGCTATGTGTCTTGCAGGGTGTGGCTGTGTCTTGCTGTGGCTATGTGTCTTGCAGGGGTGTGGCTATGTGTCTTGCATGGGTGTGGCTATGTGTCTTGCAGGGTGTGGCTATGTGTCTTGCAGGGTGTGGCTATGTGTCTTGCAGGGTGTGGCTATGTGTCTTGCAGGGTGTGGCTATGTGTCTTGGAGGGTGTGGCTATGTGTCTCGCAGGGTGTGTGTCTATGTGTCTTGCAGGGTGTGGCTATGTGTCTTGCATGTGGCTATGTGTCTTGCAGGGTGTGGCTATGTGTCTTGCAGGGTGTGTATGTGCTATGTGTCTTCCAGGGTGTGGCTATGTGTCTTGCAGGGGTGTGGCTATGTGTCTTGCAGGGGTGTGGCTATGTGTCTTGCAGGGTGTGGCTATGTGTCTTGCAGGGTGTGGCTATGTGTCTTGCAGGGTGTGGTTATGTGTCTTGCAGGGTGTGGCTATGTGTCTTGCAGGGTGTGGCTATGTGTCTTGCAGGCTGTGGCTATGTGTCTTGCAGGGTGTGGCTATGTGTCTTGCAGGGTGTGGCTATGTGTCTTGCAGGGTGTGGCTAGGGTGTGTCTTGCAGGGTGTGGCTATGTGTCTTGCAGGGTGTGGCTATGTGTCTTGCAGGGTGTGGCTATGTGTCTTGCAGGGGTGTGGCTATGTGTCTTGCAGGGTGTGGCTATGTGTCTTGCAGGGTGTGGCTATGTGTCTTGCAGGGTGTGGCTATGTGTCTTGCATGTGTCTTGCAGGGGTGTGGCTATGTGTCTTGCAGGGTGTGGCTATGTGTCTTGCAGGGGTGTGGCTATGTGTCTTGCAGGGTGTGGCTATGTGTCTTGCAGGGTGTGGCTATGTGTCTTGCAGGGTGTGGCTATGTGTCTTGCAGGGTGTGGCTATGTGTCCTGCAGGGTGTGGCTATGTGTCTTGCAGGGTGTGGCTATGTGTCTTGCAGGGTGTGGCTATGTGTCTTGCAGGGTGTGGCTATGTGTCTTGCAGGGTGTGGCTATGTGTCTTGCAGGGTGTGGCTATGTGTCTTGCAGGGTGTGGCTATGTGTCTTGCAGGGTGTGGCTATGTGTCTTGCAGGGTGGCTGTGGCTGTGGCTATGTGTCTTGCAGGGTGTGGCTATGTGTCTTGCAGTGGTGTGTCTTGCAGGGTGTGGCTATGTGTCTTGCAGGGTGTGGCTATGTGTCTTGCAGGGTGTGGCTATGTGTCTTGCAGGGTGTGGCTGTGTCTTGCAGGGTGTGGCTATGTGTCTTGCAGGGTGTGGCTATGTGTCTTGCAGGGTGTGGCTATGTGTCTTGCAGGGGTGTGGCTATGTGTCTTGCAGGGGTGTGGCTATGTGTCTTGCAGGGTGTGGCTATGTGTCTTGCAGGGTGTGGCTATGTGTCTTGCAGGGTGTGGCTATGTGTCTTGCAGGGTGTGGCTGTGTCTTGCAGGAATGTGGTTATGTATGAAGCGTGTTTCAGAATGTTTATATTTTCAACCATGTTAATTAATGTTATTTTATAGTCTAGGTTATGATGGTGACGGCAGATACAGCTGTTGGGAACAGGGGGGGCGAGGGGGGGGTAGTAGTGTGTGTTGTATTCTTATAGTAACTATTTGCACAGTGATGTTGTATACGGGTTGTTATAATGTTTTATTTCTAGTTTTCCATGAACATCTGTTTTATGTCAGCATGTTAAACTATATGTTTCCTTGTGTTGCTTGTTATTATGTGTTTGTACCACTGTAATGTAACATTTATATATTGTTATTATGTGTTTGTACCACTGTAATGTAACATTTATATATTGTTATTATGTGTTTGTACCACTGTAATGTAACATTTATATATTGTTATTATGTGTTTGTACCACTGTAATGTAACATTTATATATTGTTATTATGTGTTTGTACCACTGTAATGTAACATTTATATATTGTTATTATGTGTTTGTACCACTGTAATGTAACATTTATATATTGTTATTATGTGTTTGTACCACTGTAATGTAACATTTATATATTGTTATTATGTGTTTGTACCACTGTAATGTAACATTTATATATTGTTATTATGTGTTTGTACCACTGTAATGTAACATTTATATATTGTTATTATGTGTTTGTACCACTGTAATGTAACATTTATATATTGTTAGCTTATGGTGTACTGGGCTTATGGTGTACTGGGCTTATGGTGTACTGGGCTTATGGTGTACTGGGCTTATGGTGTACTGGGCTTATGGTGTACTGGGCTTATGGTGTACTGGGCTTATGGTGTACTGGGCTTATGGTGTACTGGGCTTATGGTGTACTGGGCTTATGGTGTACTGGGCTTATGGTGTACTGGGCTTATGGTGTACTGGGCTTATGGTGTACTGGGCTTATGGTGTACTGGGCTTATGGTGTACTGGGCTTATGGTGTACTGGGCTTATGGTGTACTGGGCTTATGGTGTACTGGGCTTATGGTGTACTGGGCTTATGGTGTACTGGGCTTATGGTGTACTGGGCTTATGGTGTACTGGGCTTATGGTGTACTGGGCTTATGGTGTACTGGGCTTATGGTGTACTGGGCTTATGGTGTACTGGGCTTATGGTGTACTGGACAACATATCCTGGACTGATGGTCTGGACAACATATCCTGGACTGATGGTCTGGACAACATATCCAGGACTGATGGTCTGGACAACATATCCAGGACTGATGGTCTGGACAACATATCCAGGACTGATGGTCTGGACAACATATCCAGGACTGATGGTCTGGACAACATATCCAGGACTGATGGTCTGGACAACATATCCAGGACTGATGGTCTGGACAACATATCCTGGACTGATGGTCTGGACAACATATCCAGGACTGATGGTCTGGACAACATATCCTGGACTGATGGTCTGGACAACATATCCAGGACTGATGGTCTGGACAACATATCCTGGACTGATGGTCTGGACAACATATCCAGGACTGATGGTCTGGACAACATATCCTGGACTGATGGTCTGGACAACATATCCAGGACTGATGGTCTGGACAACATATCCTGGACTGATGGTCTGGACAACATATCCTGGACTGATGGTCTGGACAACATATCCAGGACTGATGGTCTGGACAACATATCCAGGACTGATGGTCTGGACAACATATCCAGGACTGATGGTCTGGACAACATATCCAGGACTGATGGTCTGGACAACATATCCAGGACTGATGGTCTGGACAACATATCCTGGACTGATGGTCTGGACAACATATCCAGGACTGATGGTCTGGACAACATATCCTGGACTGATGGTCTGGACAACATATCCAGGACTGATGGTCTGGACAACATATCCTGGACTGATGGTCTGGACAACATATCCAGGACTGATGGTCTGGACAACATATCCAGGACTGATGGTCTGGACAACATATCCAGGACTGATGGTCTGGACAACATATCCAGGACTGATGGTCTGGACAACATATCCTGGACTGATGGTCTGGACAACATATCCAGGACTGATGATGGTCTGATGGTCTGGACAACATATCCTGGACTGATGGTCTGGACAACATATCCTGGACTGATGGTCTGGACAACATATCCAGGACTGATGGTCTGGACAACATATCCAGGACTGATGGTCTGGACAACATATCCAGGACTGATGGTCTGGACAACATATCCTGGACTGATGGTCTGGACAACATATCCAGGACTGATGGTCTGGACAACATATCCAGGACTGATGGTCTGGACAACATATCCAGGACTGGACTGATGGTCTGGACAACATATCCAGGACTGATGGTCTGGACAACATATCCAGGACTGATGGTCTGGACAACATATCCAGGACTGATGGTCTGGACAACATATCCAGGACTGATGGTCTGGACAACATATCCAGGACTGATGGTCTGGACAACATATCCAGGACTGATGGTCTGGACAACATATCCAGGACTGATGGTCTGGACAACATATCCTGGACTGATGGTCTGGACAACATATCCTGGACTGATGGTCTGGACAACATATCCAGGACTGATGGTCTGGACAACATATCCTGGACTGATGGTCTGGACAACATATCCAGGACTGATGGTCTGGACAACATATCCAGGACTGATGGTCTGGACAACATATCCAGGACTGGACTGATGGTCTGGACAACATATCCAGGACTGATGGTCTGGACAACATATCCACTGGACTGATGGTCTGGACAACATATCCAGGACTGATGGTCTGGACAACATATCCAGGACTGATGGTCTGGACAACATATCCAGGACTGATGGTCTGGACAACATATCCAGGACTGATGGTCTGGACAACATATCCAGGACTGATGGTCTGGACAACATATCCAGGACTGATGGTCTGGACAACATATCCAGGACTGATGGTCTGGACAACATATCCAGGACTGATGGTCTGGACAACATATCCAGGACTGGACTGATGGTCTGGACAACATATCCAGGACTGATGGTCTGGACAACATATCCACTGGACTGATGGTCTGGACAACATATCCAGGACTGATGGGACTCTGGACAACATATCCACTGGACTGATGGTCTGGACAACATATCCAGGACTGATGGTCTGGACAACATATCCAGGACTGATGGTCTGGACAACATATCCAGGACTGATGGTCTGGACAACATATCCAGGACTGATGGTCTGGACAACATATCCAGGACTGATGGTCTGGACAACATATCCAGGACTGATGGTCTGGACAACATATCCAGGACTGATGGTCTGGACAACATATCCAGGACTGATGGTCTGGACAACATATCCTGGACTGATGGTCTGGACAACATATCCAGGACTGATGGTCTGGACAACATATCCAGGACTGATGGTCTGGACAACATATCCAGGACTGATGGTCTGGACAACATATCCAGGACTGATGGTCTGGACAACATATCCATGACTGATGGTCTGGACAACATATCCAGGACTGATGGTCTGGACAACATATCCAGGACTGATGGTCTGGACAACATATCCAGGACTGATGGTATGGACAACATATCCAGGACTGATGATGGTCTGGACAACATATCCAGGACTGATGGTCTGGACAACATATCCAGGACTGATGGTCTGGACAACATATCCAACATATCCAGGACTGATGGTCTGGACAACATATCCAACATATCCAGGACTGATGGTCTGGACAACATATCCAGGACTGATGGTCTGGACAACATATCCAGGACTGATGGTCTGGACAACATATCCAGGACTGATGGTCTGGACAACATATCCAGGACTGATGGTCTGGACAACATATCCAGGACTGATGGTCTGGACAACATATCCTGGACTGATGGTCTGGACAACATATCCAGGACTGATGGTCTGGACAACATATCCAGGACTGATGGTCTGGACAACATATCCAGGACTGATGGTCTGGACAACATATCCAGGACTGATGGTCTGGACAACATATCCAGGACTGATGGTCTGGACAACATATCCAGGACTGATGGTCTGGACAACATATCCAGGACTGATGGTCTGGACAACATATCCACTGATGGTCTGGACAACATATCCAGGACTGGACTGATGGTCTGGACAACATATCCAGGACTGATGGTCTGGACAACATATCCAGGACTGATGGTCTGGACAACATATCCTGGACTGATGGTCTGGACAACATATCCAGGACTGATGGTCTGGACAACATATCCAGGACTGATGGACAACATATCCAGGACTGATGGTCTGGACAACATATCCTGGACTGATGGTCTGGACAACATATCCAGGACTGATGGTCTGGACAACATATCCAGGACTGATGGTCTGGACAACATATCCAGGACTGATGGTCTGGACAACATATCCAGGACTGATGGTCTGGACAACATATCCAGGACTGATGGTCTGGACAACATATCCAGGACTGATGGTCTGGACAACATATCCAGGACTGATGGTCTGGACAACATATCCAGGACTGATGGTCTGGACAACATATCCAGGACTGATGGTCTGGACAACATATCCACTGGACTGATGGTCTGGACAACATATCCAGGACTGATGGTCTGGACAACATATCCAGGACTGATGGTCTGGACAACATATCCACTGGACTGATGGTCTGGACAACATATCCAGGACTGATGGTCTGGACAACATATCCAGGACTGATGGTCTGGACAACATATCCAGGACTGATGGTCTGGACAACATATCCAGGACTGATGGTCTGGACAACATATCCAGGACTGATGGTCTGGACAACATATCCAGGACTGATGGTCTGGACAACATATCCAGGACTGATGGTCTGGACAACATATCCAGGACTGATGGTCTGGACAACATATCCAGGACTGATGGTCTGGACAACATATCCAGGACTGATGGTCTGGACAACATATCCAGGACTGATGGTCTGGACAACATATCCAGGACTGATGGTCTGGACAACATATCCACAACATATCCAGGACTGATGGTCTGGACAACATATCCAGGACTGATGGTCTGGACAACATATCCAGGACTGATGGTCTGGACAACATATCCAGGACTGATGGTCTGGACAACATATCCAGGACTGATGGTCTGGACAACATATCCAGGACTGATGGTCTGGACAACATATCCAGGACTGATGGTCTGGACAACATAACCAGGTCTGATGGTCTGGACAACATATCCAGGACTGATGGTCTGGACAACATATCCAGGACTGATGGTCTGGACAACATATCCAGGACTGATGGTCTGGACAACATATCCAGGACTGATGGTCTGGACAACATATCCAGGACTGATGGTCTGGACAACATATCCAGGACTGATGGTCTGGACAACATATCCAGGACTGATGGTCTGGACAACATATCCAGGACTGATGGTCTGGACAACATATCCATGATGGTCTGGACAACATATCCAGGACTGATGGTCTGGACAACATATCCAGGACTGATGGTCTGGACAACATATCCAGGACTGATGGTCTGGACAACATATCCAGGACTGATGGTCTGGACAACATATCCAGGACTGATGGTCTGGACAACATATCCAGGACTGATGGTCTGGACAACATATCCACTGGACATGATGGTCCTGGACAACATATCCAGGACTGATGGTCTGGACAACATATCCAGGACTGATGGTCTGGACAACATATCCAGGACTGATGGTCTGGACAACATATCCAGGACTGATGGTCTGGACAACATATCCAGGACTGATGGTCTGGACAACATATCCAGGACTGATGGTCTGGACAACATATCCATATCCCGGCCTGATGGTCTGGACAACATATCCAGGACTGATGGTCTGGACAACATATCCAGGACTGATGGTCTGGACAACATATCCAGGACTGATGGTCTGGACAACATATCCAGGACAACATATCCAGGACTGATGGTCTGGACAACATATCCAGGACTGACTGATGGTCTGGACAACATGGATGGTCTGGACAACATATCCAGGACTGATGGTCTGGACAACATATCCAGGACTGATGGTCTGGACAACATATCCAGGACTGATGGTCTGGACAACATATCCAGGACTGATGGTCTGGACAAGATATCCAGGACAACATATCCAGGACTGATGGTCTGGACAATATATCCAATACTGATGATCTGGACAACATATCCAGGACTGATGGTCTGGACAACATATCCAGGACTGATGGTCTGGACAACATATCCACTGATGACAACATATCCAGGACTGATGGTCTGGACAACATATCCAGGACTGATGGTCTGGACAACATATCCTGAACTGATGGTCTGGACAACATATCCAGGACTGATGGTCTGGACAACATATCCTGGTCTGATGGTCTGGACAACATATCCAGGACTGATGGTCTGGACAACATATCCATGACTGATGGTCTGGACAACATATCCAGGACTGATGGTCTGGACAACATATCCAGGACTGATGGTCTTAACAACATATCCAGGACTGATGGTCTGGACAACATATCCAGGACTGGTGGTCTGGACAAGATATCCAGGACTGATGGTCTGGACAACATAACCAGGACTGATGGTCTGGACAACATATCCAGGACTGATGGTCTGGACAACATATCCAGGACTGATGGTCTGGACAACATATCCAGGACTGATGGTCTGGACAACATATCCAGGACTGATGACTATCCAGGACTGATGGTCTGGACAACATATCCAGGACTGATGGTCTGGACAACATATCCAGGACTGATGGTCTGGACAACATATCCAGGACTGATGGTCTGGACAACATATCCAGGACTGATGGTCTGGACAACATATCCAGGACTGATGGTCTGGACAACATATCCAGGACTGATGGTCTGGACAACATATCCAGGACTGATGGTCTGGACAACATATCCAGGACTGATGGTCTGGACAACATATCCAGGACTGATGGTCTGGACAACATATGATGGTCTGGACAACATATCCTGGTCTGATGGTCTGGACAACATATCCAGGACTGATGGTCTGGACAACATATCCATGACTGATGGTCTGGACAACATATCCAGGACTGATGGTCTGGACAACATATCCAGGACTGATGGTCTTAACAACATATCCAGGACTGATGGTCTGGACAACATATCCAGGACTGGTGGTCTGGACAAGATATCCAGGACTGATGGTCTGGACAACATAACCAGGTCTGATGGTCTGGACAACATATCCAGGACTGATGGTCTGGACAACATATCCAGGACTGATGGTCTGGACAACATATCCAGGACTGATGGTCTGGACAACATATCCAGGACTGATGGTCTGGACAACATATCCAGGACTGATGGTCTGGACAACATATCCAGGACTGATGGTCTGGACAACATATCCAGGACTGATGGTCTGGACAACATATCCAGGACTGATGGTCTGGACAACATATCCAGGACTGATGGTCTGGACAACATATCCAGGACTGATGGTCTGGACAACATATCCAGGACTGATGGTCTGGACAACATATCCAGGACTGATGGTCTGGACAACATATCCAGGACTGATGGTCTGGACAACATATCCAGGACTGATGGTCTGGACAACATATCCAGGACTGATGGTCTGGACAACATATCCAGGACTGATGGTCTGGACAACATATCCAGGACTGATGGTCTGGACAACATATCCAGGACTGATGGTCTGGACAACATATCCAGGACTGATTGTCTGGACAACATATCCAGGACTGATGGTCTGGACAACATATCCAGGACTGATGGTCTGGACAACATATCCAGGACTGATGGTCTGGACAACATATCCAGGACTGATGGTCTGGACAACATATCCAGGACTGATGGTCTGGATATCCAGGACTGATGGTCTGGACAACATATCCAGGACTGATGGTCTGGACAACATATCCAGGACTGATGGTCTGGACAACATATCCAGGACTGATGGTCTGGACAACATATCCAGGACTGATGGTCTGGACAACATATCCAGGACTGATGGTCTGGACAACATATCCAGGACTGATGGTCTGGACAACATATCCAGGACTGATGGTCTGGACAACATATCCAGGACTGATGGTCTGGACAACATATCCAGGACTGATGGTCTGGACAACATATCCAGGACTGATGGTCTGGACAACATATCCAGGACTGATGGTCTGGACAACATATCCACTGATGGTCTGGACTATCCAGATGATGTCTGGACAACATATCCAGGACTGATGGTCAGGACAACATATCCAGGACTGATGGTCTGGACAACATATCCAGGACTGATGGTCTGGACAACATATCCACTGATGGTCTGGACTGGACTGATGGTCTGGACAACATATCCAGGACTGATGGTCTGGACAACATATCCAGGACAACATGGATGATGTCTGGACAACATATCCAGGACTGATGGTCAGGACAACATATCCAGGACTGATGGTCTGGACAACATATCCACTGATGACTGATGGTCTGGACAACATATCCAGGACTGATGGTCTGGACAACATATCCAGGACTGATGGTCTGGACAACATATCCAGGACTGATGGTCTGGACAACATATCCAGGACTGATGGTCTGGACAACATATCCAGGACTGATGGTCTGGACAACATATCCAGGACTGATGGTCTGGACAACATATCCACTGGACTGATGGTCTGGACAACATATCCACTGATGGTCTGGACAACATATCCAGGACTGATTGTCTGGACAACATATCCAGGACTGATGGTCTGGACAACATATCCAGGACTGATGGTCTGGACAACATATCCAGGACTGATGGTCTGGACAACATATCCAGGACTGATGGTCTGGACAACATATCCAGGACTGATGGTCTGGACAAGATATCCAGGACTGATGGTCTGGACAACATATCCAGGACTGATGGTCTGGACAACATATCCAGGACTGATGGTCTGGACAACCCTATCCAGGACTGATGGTCTGGACAACATATCCAGGACTGATGGTCTGGACAACATATCCTGGACTGATGGTCTGGACAACATATCCTGGACTGATGGTCTGGACAACATATCCAGGACTGATGGTCTGGACAACATATCCAACATATCCAGGACTGATGGTCTGGACAACATATCCAGTACTGATGGTCTGGACAACATATCCTGGACTGATGGTCTGGACAACATATCCTGGACTGATTGTCTGGACAACATATCCAGGACTGATGGTCTGGACAACATATCCAGGACTGATGGTCTGGACAACATATCCAGGACTGATGGTCTGGACAACATATCCAGGACTGATGGTCTGGACAACATATCCAGGACTGATGGTCTGGACAACATATCCAGGACTGATGGTCTGGACAACATATCCAGGACTGATGGTCTGGACAACATATCAAGGACTGATGGTCTGATATCCAGGACTGATGGTCTGGACAAGATATCCAGGACTGATGGTCTGGACAACATATCCAGGACTGATGGTCTGGACAACATATCCAGGACTGATGGTCTGGACAACATATCCAGGACTGATGGTCTGGACAACATGATCTGGACAACATATCCAGGACTGATGGTCTGGACAACATATCCACTGATGACTGATGGTCTGGACAACATATCCAGGACTGATGGTCTGGACAACATATCCAGGACTGATGGTCTGGACAACATATCCAGGACTGGACAACATATCCAGGACTGATGGTCTGGACAACATATCCAGGACTGATGGTCTGGACAACATATCCAGGACTGATGGTCTGGACAACATATCCAGGACTGATGGTCTGGACAGGACTGATGGTCTGGACAACATATCCAGGACTGATGGTCTGGACAACATATCCAGGACTGATGGTCTGGACAACATATCCAGGACTGATGGTCTGGACAACATATCCAGGACTGATGGTCTGGACAACATATCCAGGACTGATGGTCTGGACAACATATCCAGGACTGATGGTCTGGACAACATATGGACAACATATCCAGATGATTGTCTGGACAATATATCCAGGACTGATGGTCTGGACAACATATCCAGGACTGATGGTCTGGACAACATATCCAGGACTGATGGTCTGGACAACATATCCAGGACTGATGGTCTGGACAACATATCCAGGACTGATGGTCTGGACAACATATCCAGGACTGATGGTCTGGACAACATATCCAGGACTGATGGTCTGGACAACATATCCAGGACTGATGGTCTGGACAACATATCCAGGACTGATGGTCTGGACAACATATCCAGGACTGATGGTCTGGACAACATATCCAGGACTGATGGTCTGGACAACATATCCAGGACTGATGGTCTGGACAACATATCCAGGACTGATGGTCTGGACAACATATCCAGGACTGATGGTCTGGACAACATATCCAGGACTGATGGTCTGGACAACATATCCAGGACTGATGGTCTGGACAACATATCCAGGACTGATGGTCTGGACAACATATCCAGGACTGATGGACAACATCTGGACAACATATCCAGGACTGATGGTCTGGACAACATATCCAGGATGGTCTGACAACATATCCAGGACTGATGTCTGGACAACATATCCAGAGGACAAGTTATCCAGACTTACTGTCCAGGACAAGTTATCCAGACTTACTGTCCAGGACAAGTTATCCAGACTTACTGTCCAGGACAAGTTATCCAGACTTACTGTCCAGGACAAGTTATCCAGACTTACTGTCCAGGACAAGTTATCCAGACTTACTGTCCAGGACAAGTTATCCAGACTTACTGTCCAGGACAAGTTATCCAGACTTACTGTCCAGGACAAGTTATCCAGACTTACTGTCCAGGACAAGTTATCCAGACTTACTGTCCAGGACAAGTTATCCTGACGTACTGTCCAGGACATGTTATCCAGACTTACTGTCCAGGACAAGTTATCCAGACTTACTGTCCAGGACAAGTTATCCAGACTTACTGTCCAGGACAAGTTATCCAGACTTACTGTCCAGGACAAGTTATCCAGACTTACTGTCCAGGACAAGTTATCCAGACTTACTGTCCAGGACAAGTTATCCAGACTTACTGTCCAGGACAAGTTATCCAGACTTACTGTCCAGGACAAGACTTACTGTCCAGGACAAGTTATCAGACTTACTGTCCAGGACAAGTTATCCAGACTTACTGTCTAGGACAAGTTATCCAGATTTACTGTCCAGGACAAGTTATCCAGACTTACTGTCCAGGACATGTTATCCAGACTTACTGTCCAGGACATGTTATCCAGAGTTACTGTCCAGGACATGTTATCCAGACTTACTGTCCAGGACAAGTTATCCAGACTTACTGTCCAGGACATGTTATCCAGACTTACTGTCCAGGACAAGTTATCCAGACTTACTGTCGAGGACAAGTTATCCAGACAAGTTATTACTGTCCAGGACAAGTTATCTGTCCCTGGACAAGTTATCCAGGACAAGTTATCCAGACTTACTGTCCAGGACAAGTTATCCAGACTTACTGTCCTGGACAAGTTATCCAGGTCCAGGACAAGTTATCCAGACTTACTGTCCAGGACAAGTTATCCAGACTTACTGTCCAGGACAAGTTATCCAGACTTACTGTCCTGGACAAGTTATCCAGACTTACTGTCCAGGACAAGTTATCCAGACTTACTGTCCAGGACAAGTTATCCAGACTTACTGTCCAGGACAAGTTATCCAGACTTACTGTCCAGGACAAGTTATCCAGACTTACTGTCCAGGACAAGTTATCCAGACTTACTGTCCAGGACAAGTTATCCAGACTTACTGTCCAGGACAAGTTATCCAGACTTACTGTCCAGGACAAGTTATCCAGACTTACTGTCCAGGACAAGTTATCCAGACTTACTGTCCACAAGGACACTGTCCAGTTATCCAGACTTACTGTCCAGGACAAGTTATCCAGACTTACTGTCCTGGACAAGTTATCCAGACTTAAGGACAAGTTATCCAGACTTACTGTCCAGGACAAGTTATCCAGACTTACTGTCCAGGACAAGTTATCCAGACTTACTGTCCTGGACATGTTATCCAGACTTACTGTCCAGGACAAGTTATCCAGACTTACTGTCCAGGACAATTTATCAAGGCTTACTGTCCTGGACAAGTTATCCAGACTTACTGTCCAGGACAAGTTATCCAGACTTACTGTCCAGGACAAGTTATCCAGACTTACTGTCCAGGACAAGTTATCCAGACTTACTGTCCTGGACAAGTTATCCAGACTTACTGTCCAGGACAAGTTATCCAGACTTACTGTCCAGGACAAGTTATCCAGACTTACTGTCCAGGACAAGTTATCCAGACTTACTGTCCAGGACAAGTTATCCAGACTTACTGTCCAGGACAAGTTATCCAGACTTACTGTCCAGGACAAGTTATCCAGACTTACTGTCCAGGACAAGTTATCCAGACTTACTGTCCAGGACAAGTTATCCAGACTTACTGTCCAGGACAAGTTATCCAGACTTACTGTCCAGGACAAGTTATCCAGACTTACTGTCCAGGACAAGTTATCCAGACTTACTGTCCAGGACAAGTTATCCAGACTTACTGTCCAGGACAAGTTATCCAGACTTACTGTCCAGGACAAGTTATCCAGACTTACTGTCCAGGACAAGTTATCCAGACTTACTGTCCAGGACAAGTTATCCAGACTTACTGTCCAGGACAAGTTATCCAGACTTACTGTCCAGGACAAGTTATCCAGACTTACTGTCCAAGTTATCCAGACTTACTGGACACTGTCCAGTTATCCAGACTTACTGTCCAGGACAAGTTATCCAGACTTACTGTCCTCGACAAGTTATCCAGTTACTGTCCAGGACAAGTTATCCAGACTTACTCCAGGACATGTTATCAGACTTACTGTCCAGGACAAGTTATCCAGACTTACTGTCCAGCTGTACCTGCCTGTATTCTGTAATGTTAATACTGTAGCCGCCTGTATACTGTAATGTTAACACTGTAGCTGCCTGTATACTGTAATGTTAATACTGTAGCAGCCTGTATATTGCAATGTTAATACTGTAGCTGCCTGTATATTGTAATGTTAATACTGTACCTGCCTGTATACTGTAATGTTAATACTGTAGCAGCCTGTATACTGTAATGTTAACACTGTAACAGCCTGTATACTGTAATGTTAACACTGCAGCCGCCTGTATAATTTAATGTTTATACTGTTGCAGCCTGTATATTGTAATGTTAATACTGTAACAGCCTGTATACTGTAATGTTAATATTGTAGAAGCCTGTATACTATAATGTTAAAACTGAAGCTGCCTGTATACTGTAATGTTAATACTGTAGCTGCCTGTATACTGTAATGTTAACACTGTAGCAGCCTGTATGCTGTAATGTTAATACTGAAGCAGCCTGTATACTGTAATGTTAATACTGTAGCTGCCTGTATACTGTAATGTTAATACTGTAGCTGCCTGTATACTGTAATGTTAATACTGTAGCTGCCTGTATACTGTAATGTTAATACTGTAGCTGCCTGTATACTGTAATGTTAATACTGTAGCTGCCTGTATACTGTAATGTTAATACTGTAGCTGCCTGTATACTTTAATGTTAATACTGTAGCTGCCTGTATACTGTAATGTTAATACTGTAGCTGCCTGTATACTGTAATGTTAATACTGTAGCTGCCTGTATACTGTAATGTTAATACTGTAGCTGCCTGTATACTGTAATGTTAATACTGTAGCTGCCTGTATACTGTAATGTTAATACTGTAGCTGCCTGTATACTGTAATGTTAATACTGTAGCTGCCTGTATACTGTAATGTTAATACTGTAGCTGCCTGTATACTGTAATGTTAATACTGTAGCTGCCTGTATACTGTAATGTTAATACTGTAGCTGCCTGTATACTGTAATGTTAATACTGTAGCTGCCTGTATACTGTAATGTTAATACTGTAGCTGCCTGTATACTGTAATGTTAATACTGTAGCTGCCTGTATACTGTAATGTTAATACTGTAGCTGCCTTTATGCTGTAATCTTAATACTGTAGCTGTCTGTATACTGTAACGTTAACACTGTAGCTGTCTGTATAATGTAATGTTATTACTGTAGCTGCCTGTATATTGTAATTTTAATACTGTAGCTGCCTGTATACTGTAATGTTAATACTGTAGCTGCCTGTATACTGTAATGTTAATACTGTAGCTGCTTGTATAATGTAATGTTAATACTGTAGCTTTCAGTATACTGTAATGTTAATTCTGTAGCTGCCTGTATACTGTAATGATAATACTGTAGTTGCCTGTATACGGTAATGTTAATAATGTAGCTGCCTGTATACTGTAATGTTAATACTGTAGCTGCCTGTATACTGTAATGTGAAAGCTGTAGCTGCCTGTATACTGTAATGTTAATACTGTAGCTGCCTGTATACTGTAATGTTAATACTGTAGCTGAATGTATACTGTAATGTTTAAGCTGTAGCTGCCTGTATACAGTAATGTTAATACTCTAGCTGCCTGTATACTGTAATGTTAATACTGTAGCTGCCTGTATACAGTAATGTTAATACTGTAGCTGCCTGTATACTGTAATGTTAATACTGTAGCTGCCTGTATACTGTAATGTTAATACTGTAGCTGCCCGTATACTGTAATTTTAACACTAGCTGCCTGTATACTGTAATGTTAATACTGTAGCTGCCTGTATATTGCAATGCTAATATTGTAGCTGCCTGTATACTGTAATGTTAATACTGTAGGTGCCTGTATACAGTAATGTTAATACTCTAGCTGCCTGTATACTGTAATGTTAATACTGTAGCTGCCTGTATACTGTAATGTTAATACTGTAGCTGCCTGTATACTGTAATGTTAATACTGTAGCTGCCTGTATACTGTAATGTTAATACTAGTAGCTGCTGTAGCTGCTGTATACTGTAATGTTAATACTGTAGCTGCCTGTATTCTGTAATGTTAATACTGTAGCTGCCTGTATACTGTAATGTTAATGCTGTAGCAGCCTGTATACTGTAATGTTAATATTGTAGCAGCCTGTATACTGAAAAGGTAAAACTGTGGCTGCCTTTGTTCTGTAATGTTAATGCTGTAGCAGCCTGTATACTGTAATGTTAATATTGTAGTAGCCTGTATACTGTAATACTGTAATGAAATGTTAATACTGTAGCTGCCTGTATACTGTAATGTTAATAGTGTAGCTGCCTGTATACTGTAATGTTAATACTGTAGCTGCCTGTATACTGTAATGTTAATACTGTAACTGCCTGTATACTGTAATGTTAATACTGTAGCTGCCTGTATACTGTAATGTTAATACTGTAGCTGCCTGTATACTGTAATGTTAATACTGTAGCTGCCTGTATACTGTAATGTTAATACTGTAGCTGCCTGTATACTGTAATGTTAATACTGTAAGGTATACTGACTGTAGTAATGTTAATACTATAGCTGCCTGTATACTGTAATGTTAATACTAGTAGCTGTATACTGTAATGTAATACTGTAGCTGCTGTATACTGTAATGTTAATATAGAGCTGCCTGTATACTGTAATGTTAATACTAGAAGGAGACCTGTATAATGACTGTATACTGTAATGTTAATATAGAAGGTGACTGTATACTGTAATGTTAATATAGAAGGTGACTGTACACTGTAATGTTAATATAGAAGGTGACTGTACACTGTAATGTTAATATAGAAGGTGACTGTACACTGTAATGTTAATATAGAAGGAGACTGTACACTGTAATGTTAATATATAAGGAGACTGTACAAGGTAATGTTAATATAGTTAAGAAGGTGACTGTACACTGTAATGTTAATATAGAAGGTACACTGTAATGTTAATATGTAGGTGACTGTACTGTAATGTTAATATAGAAGGTGACTGTACACTGTAATGTTAATATAGAAGGTGACTGTACACTGTAATGTTAATATAGAAGGTGACTGTACACTGTAATGTTAATATAGAAGGAGACTGTACACTGTAATGTTAATATAGAAGGTGACTGTACACTGTAATGTTAATATAGAAGGTGACTGTACACTGTAATGTTAATATAGAAGGTGACTGTACACTGTAATGTTAATATAGAAGGTGACTGTACACTGTAATGTTAATATAGAAGGTGACTGTACACTGTAATGTTAATATAGAAGGTGACTGTACACTGTAATGTTAATATAGAAGGTTATTGTACACTGTAATGTTAATATAGAAGGTTATTGTACACTGTAATGTTAATATAGAAGGTTATTGTACACTGTAATGTTAATATAGAAGGTGACTGTAATCTGTAATGTTAATATAGAAGGTGACTGTACACTATAATGTTAATATAGAAGGTGACTGTACACTGTAATGTTAATATAGAAGGTGACTGTACACTGTAATGTTAATATAGAAGGTGACTGTACACTGTAATGTTAATATAGAAGGTGACTGTACACTGTAATGTTAATATAGAAGGTGACTGTACACTGTAATGTTAATATAGAAGGTGACTGTACACTGTAATGTTAATATAGAAGGTGACTGTACACTGTAATGTTAATATAGAAGGTGACTGTACACTGTAATGTTAATATAGAAGGTGACTGTACACTGTAATGTTAATATAGAAGGTGACTGTACACTGTAATGTTAATATAGAAGGTGACTGTACACTGTAATGTTAATATAGAAGGTGACTGTACACTGTAATGTTAATATAGAAGGTGACTGTACACTGTAATGTTAATATAGAAGGTGACTGTACACTGTAATGTTAATATAGAAGGTGACTGTACACTGTAATGTTAATATAGAAGGTGACTGTACACTGTAATGTTAATATAGAAGGTGACTGTACACTGTAATGTTAATATAGAAGGTGACTGTACACTGTAATGTTAATATAGAAGGTGACTGTACACTAATATAGAAGGTGACTGTACACTGTAATGTTAATATAGAAGGTGACTGTACACTGTAATGTTAATATAGAAGGAGACTGTGTATAGAAGTAATGTGACTGTACACTGTAATGTTAATATAGAAGGTGACTGTACACTGTAATGTTAATATAGAAGGTGACTGTACACTGTAATGTTAATATAGAAGGTGACTGTACACTGTAATGTTAATATAGAAGGTGACTGTACACTGTAATGTTAATATAGAAGGTGACTGTACACTGTAATGTTAATATAGAAGGAGACTGTACACTGTAATGTAACTGTAATGTTAATATAGAAGGTGACTGTACACTGTAATGTTAATATAGAAGGTGACTGTACACTGTAATGTTAATATAGAAGGTGTACACAGAAGGTGACTGTAATGTTAATATAGAAGGTGACTGTACACTGTAATGTTAATATAGAAGGTGACTGTACACTGTAATGTTAATATAGAAGGTGACTGTACACTGTAATGTTAATATAGATGTATGTAATGAAGAAGTGACTGTACACTGTAATGTTAATATAGAAGGTGACTGTACACTGTAATGTTAATATAGAAGGTGACTGTACACTGTAATGTTAATATAGAAGGTGACTGTACACTGTAATGTTAATATAGAAGGTGACTGTACACTGTAATGTTAATATAGAAGGAGACTGTACACTGTAATGTTAATATAGAAGGTGACTGTACACTGTAATGTTAATATAGAAGGACTGTACTGTAATGTTAATATAGAAGGTGACACTGTAGTACACTGTATGTTAATATAGAAGGTGACTGTACACTGTAATGTTAATATAGAAGGTGACTGTACACTGTAATGTTAATATAGAAGGTGACTGTACAATGTAATGTTAATGTTAATATAGAAGGAGACTGTACACTGTGGCTGTACACTGTAATGTTAATATAGAAGGTGACTGTACACTGTAATGTTAATATAGAAGGGGACTGTACACTGTAATGTTAATATAGAAGGTGACTGTACACTGTAATGTTAATATAGAAGGAGACTGTGTAGTGTAATGTTAATATAGAAGGTGACTGTACACTGTAATGTTAATATAGAAGGTGACTGTACACTGTAATGTTAATATAGAAGGTGACTGTACACTATAATGTTAATATAGAAGGTGACTGTACACTGTAATGTTAATATAGAAGGAGACTGTACACTGTAATGTTAATATAGAAGGAGACTGTACACTGTAATGTTAATATAGAAGGTGACTGTACACTGTAATGTTAATATAGAAGGTGACTGTACACTGTAATGTTAATATAGAAGGTGACTGTACACTGTAATGTTAATATAGAAGGTGACTGTACACTGTAATGTTAATATAGAAGGTGACTGTACACTGTAATGTTAACACTGTAATAGAAGGTGACTGTACACTGTAATGTTAATATAGAAGGTGACTGTACACTGTAATGTTAATATAGAAGGTGACTGTACACTGTAATGTTAATATAGAAGGAGACTGTACACTGTAATGTTAATATAGAAGGTGACTGTACACTGTAATGTTAATATAGAAGGAGACTGTACACTGTAATGTTAATATAGAAGGTGACTGTACACTGTAATGTTAATATAGAAGGTGACTGTACACTGTAATGTTAATATAGAAGGTGACTGACTGTACACTGTAATGTTAATATAGAAGGAGACTGTACAATGTTAATATAGAAGGAGACTGTAATGTTAATATAGAAGGAGACTGTACACTGTAATGTTAATATAGAAGGTGACTGTACACTGTAATGTTAATATAGAAGGTGACTGTACACTGTAATGTTAATATAGAAGGTGACTGTACACTGTAATGTTAATATAGAAGGTGACTGTACACTGTAATGTTAATATAGAAGGTGACTGTACACTGTAATGTTAATATAGAAGGTGACTGTACACTGTAATGTTAATATAGAAGGAGACTGACTGTACACTGTAATGTTAATATAGAAGGTGACTGTACACTGTAATGTTAATATAGAAGGTGACTGTACACTGTAATGTTAATATAGAAGGTGACTGTACACTGTAATGTTAATATAGAAGGTGACTGTACACTGTAATGTTAATATAGAAGGTGACTGTACACTGTAATGTTAATATAGAAGGTGACTGTACACTGTAATGTTAATATAGAAGGTGACTGTCTTCTACACGGTTAATATCAGTGTAGTGACTGTCAGTCTGTCTGTAAATTTAACATAAAATAAGTTAAACATTGCTAAATAAGATAAAAATAAGATAATGTCTAATAGATATATAATAAACATTAACAAATATTAGTTAACAAAACAATAACATTGTTAATGTTATTAAATATTAACATTTATTGTAAACTGAGTTAAACCAGAGACAACAAGTGTACAATATTAAGTGTACAGTAGTACAGTGTGTACACAAGTGTACCAGAGACAACAAGTGTACAATATTAAGTGTACAGTAGTACAGTGTGTACACAAGTGTACCAGAGACAACAAGTGTACAATATTAAGTGTACAGTAGTACAGTGTGTACACAAGTGTACCAGAGACAACAAGTGTACAATATTAAGTGTACAGTAGTACAGTGTGTACACAAGTGTACCAGAGACAACAAGTGTACAATATTAAGTGTACAGTAGTACAGTGTGTACACAAGTGTACCAGAGACAACAAGTGTACAATATTAAGTGTACAGTAGTACAGTGTGTACACAAGTGTACCAGAGACAACAAGTGTACAATATTAAGTGTACAGTAGTACAGTGTGTACACAAGTGTACCAGAGACAACAAGTGTACAATATTAAGTGTACAGTAGTACAGTGTGTACACAAGTGTACCAGAGACAACAAGTGTACAATATTAAGTGTACAGTAGTACAGTGTGTACACAAGTGTACCAGAGACAACAAGTGTACAATATTAAGTGTACAGTAGTACAGTGTGTACACAAGTGTACCAGAGACAACAAGTGTACAATATTAAGTGTACAGTAGTACAGTGTGTACACAAGTGTACCAGAGACAACAAGTGTACAATATTAAGTGTACAGTAGTACAGTGTGTACACAAGTGTACCAGAGACAACAAGTGTACAATATTAAGTGTACAGTAGTACAGTGTGTACACAAGTGTACAATATTAAGTGTACAGTAGTACAGTGTGTACACAAGTGTACCAGAGACAACAAGTGTACAATATTAAGTGTACAGTAGTACAGTGTGTACACAAGTGTACCAGAGACAACAAGTGTACAATATTAAGTGTACAGTAGTACAGTGTGTACACAAGTGTACCAGAGACAACAAGTGTACAATATTAAGTGTACAGTAGTACAGTGTGTACACAAGTGTACCAGAGACAACAAGTGTACAATATTAAGTGTACAGTAGTACAGTGTGTACACAAGTGTACCAGAGACAACAAGTGTACAATATTAAGTGTACAGTAGTACAGTGTGTACACAAGTGTACCAGAGACAACAAGTGTACAATATTAAGTGTACAGTAGTACAGTGTGTACACAAGTGTACCAGAGACAACAAGTGTACAATATTAAGTGTACAGTAGTACAGTGTGTACACAAGTGTACCAGAGACAACAAGTGTACAATATTAAGTGTACAGTAGTACAGTGTGTACACAAGTGTACCAGAGACAACAAGTGTACAATATTAAGTGTACAGTAGTACAGTGTGTACACAAGTGTACCAGAGACAACAAGTGTACAATATTAAGTGTACAGTAGTACAGTGTGTACACAAGTGTACCAGAGACAACAAGTGTACAATATTAAGTGTACAGTAGTACAGTGTGTACACAAGTGTACCAGAGACAACAAGTGTACAATATTAAGTGTACAGTAGTACAGTGTGTACACAAGTGTACCAGAGACAACAAGTGTACAATATTAAGTGTACAGTAGTACAGTGTGTACACAAGTGTACCAGAGACAACAAGTGTACAATATTAAGTGTACAGTAGTACAGTGTGTACACAAGTGTACCAGAGACAACAAGTGTACAATATTAAGTGTACAGTAGTACAGTGTGTACACAAGTGTACCAGAGACAACAAGTGTACAATATTAAGTGTACAGTAGTACAGTGTGTACACAAGTGTACCAGAGACAACAAGTGTACAATATTAAGTGTACAGTAGTACAGTGTGTACACAAGTGTACCAGAGACAACAAGTGTACAATATTAAGTGTACAGTAGTACAGTGTGTACACAAGTGTACCAGAGACAACAAGTGTACAATATTAAGTGTACAGTAGTACAGTGTGTACACAAGTGTACCAGAGACAACAAGTGTACAATATTAAGTGTACAGTAGTACAGTGTGTACACAAGTGTACCAGAGACAACAAGTGTACAATATTAAGTGTACAGTAGTACAGTGTGTACACAAGTGTACCAGAGACAACAAGTGTACAATATTAAGTGTACAGTAGTACAGTGTGTACACAAGTGTACCAGAGACAACAAGTGTACAATATTAAGTGTACAGTAGTACAGTGTGTACACAAGTGTACCAGAGACAACAAGTGTACAATATTAAGTGTACAGTAGTACAGTGTGTACACAAGTGTACCAGAGACAACAAGTGTACAATATTAAGTGTACAGTAGTACAGTGTGTACACAAGTGTACCAGAGACAACAAGTGTACAATATTAAGTGTACAGTAGTACAGTGTGTACACAAGTGTACCAGAGACAACAAGTGTACAATATTAAGTGTACAGTAGTACAGTGTGTACACAAGTGTACCAGAGACAACAAGTGTACAATATTAAGTGTACAGTAGTACAGTGTGTACACAAGTGTACCAGAGACAACAAGTGTACAATATTAAGTGTACAGTAGTACAGTGTGTACACAAGTGTACCAGAGACAACAAGTGTACAATATTAAGTGTACAGTAGTACAGTGTGTACACAAGTGTACCAGAGACAACAAGTGTACAATATTAAGTGTACAGTAGTACAGTGTGTACACAAGTGTACCAGAGACAACAAGTGTACAATATTAAGTGTACAGTAGTACAGTGTGTACACAAGTGTACCAGAGACAACAAGTGTACAATATTAAGTGTACAGTAGTACAGTGTGTACACAAGTGTACCAGAGACAACAAGTGTACAATATTAAGTGTACAGTAGTACAGTGTGTACACAAGTGTACCAGAGACAACAAGTGTACAATATTAAGTGTACAGTAGTACAGTGTGTACACAAGTGTACCAGAGACAACAAGTGTACAATATTAAGTGTACAGTAGTACAGTGTGTACACAAGTGTACCAGAGACAACAAGTGTACAATATTAAGTGTACAGTAGTACAGTGTGTACACAAGTGTACCAGAGACAACAAGTGTACAATATTAAGTGTACAGTAGTACAGTGTGTACACAAGTGTACCAGAGACAACAAGTGTACAATATTAAGTGTACAGTAGTACAGTGTGTACACAAGTGTACCAGAGACAACAAGTGTACAATATGAAGTGTACAGTAGTACAGTGTGTACACAAGTGTACCAGAGACAACAAGTGTACAATATTAAGTGTACAATAGTACAGTGTGTACACAAGTGTACCAGAGACAAAAAGTGTACAATATTAAGTGTACAATAGTACAGTGTGTACACAAGTGTACAAGAGACAACAAGTGTACAATATAATATGTACAGTAGTACAGTGTGTACACCAGGATGCCACCCACACCAGTCCATTATCACCCAGGATGCCACCCACACCAGTCCATTATCACCCAGGATGCCACCCACACCAGTCCATTATCACCCAGGATGCCACCCACACCAGTCCATTATCACCCAGGATGCCACCCACACCAGTCCATTATCACCCAGGATGCCACCCACACCAGTCCATTATCACCCAGGATGCCACCCACACCAGTCCATTATCACCCAGGATGCCACCCACACCAGTCCATTATCACCCAGGATGCCACCCACACCAGTCCATTATCACCCAGGATGCCACCCACACCAGTCCATTATCACCCAGGATGACACCCACACCAGTCCATTATCACCCAGGATGCCACCCACACCAGTCCATTATCACCCAGGATGCCACCCACACCAGTCCATTATCACCCAGGATGCCACCCACACCAGTCCATTATCACCCAGGATGACACCCACACCAGTCCATTATCACCCAGGATGACACCCACACCAGTCCATTATCACCCAGGATGCCACCCACACCAGTCCATTATCACCCAGGATGACACCCACACCAGTCCATTATCACCCAGGATGACACCCACACCAGTCCATTATCACCCAGGATGCCACCCACACCAGTCCATTATCACCCAGGATGACACCCACACCAGTCCATTATCACCCAGGATGACACCCACACCAGTCCATTATCACCCAGGATGACACCCACACCAGTCCATTATCACCCAGGATGACACCCACACCAGTCCATTATCACCCAGGATGCCACCCACACCAGTCCATTATCACCCAGGATGCCACCCACACCAGTCCATTATCACCCAGGATGCCACCCACACCAGTCCATTATCACCCAGGATGACACCCACACCAGTCCATTATCACCCAGGATGCCACCCACACCAGTCCATTATCACCCAGGATGCCACCCACACCAGTCCATTATCACCCAGGATGCCACCCACACCAGTCCATTATCACCCAGGATGCCACCCACACCAGACCATTATCACCCAGGATGCACCCACACCAGTCCATTATCACCCAGGATGCCACCCACACCAGTCCATTATCACCCAGGATGCCACCCACACCAGTCCATTATCACCCAGGATGACACCCACACCAGTCCATTATCACCCAGGATGACACCCACACCAGTCCATTATCACCCAGGATGCCACCCACACCAGTCCATTATCACCCAGGATGCCACCCACACCAGTCCATTATCACCCAGGATGCCACCCACACCAGTCCATTATCACCCAGGATGCCACCCACACCAGTCCATTATCACCCAGGATGACACCCACACCAGTCCATTATCACCCAGGATGCCACCCACACCAGTCCATTATCACCCAGGATGCCACCCACACCAGTCCATTATCACCCAGGATGACACCCACACCAGTCCATTATCACCCAGGATGCCACCCACACCAGTCCATTATCACCCAGGATGACACCCACACCAGTCCATTATCACCCAGGATGACACCCACACCAGTCCATTATCACCCAGGATGCCACCCACACCAGTCCATTATCACCCAGGATGCCACCCACACCAGTCCATTATCACCCAGGATGCCACCCACACCAGTCCATTATCACCCAGGATGACACCCACACCAGTCCATTATCACCCAGGATGCCACCCACACCAGTCCATTATCACCCAGGATGCCACCCACACCAGTCCATTATCACCCAGGATGCCACCCACACCAGTCCATTATCACCCAGGATGCCACCCACACCAGTCCATTATCACCCAGGATGACACCCACACCAGTCCATTATCACCCAGGATGACACCCACACCAGTCCATTATCACCCAGGATGACACCCACACCAGTCCATTATCACCCAGGATGACACCCACACCAGTCCATTATCACCCAGGATGACACCCACACCAGTCCATTATCACCCAGGATGACACCCACACCAGTCCATTATCACCCAGGATGCCACCCACACCAGTCCATTATCACCCAGGATGCCACCCACACCAGTCCATTATCACCCAGGATGCCACCCACACCAGTCCATTATCACCCAGGATGCCACCCACACCAGTCCATTATCACCCAGGATGCCACCCACACCAGTCCATTATCACCCAGGATGCCACCCACACCAGTCCATTATCACCCAGGATGACACCCACACCAGTCCATTATCACCCAGGATGACACCCACACCAGTCCATTATCACCCAGGATGCCACCCACACCAGTCCATTATCACCCAGGATGCCACCCACACCAGTCCATTATCACCCAGGATGCCACCCACACCAGTCCATTATCACCCAGGATGACACCCACACCAGTCCATTATCACCCAGGATGCCACCCACACCAGTCCATTATCACCCAGGATGCCACCCACACCAGTCCATTATCACCCAGGATGCCACCCACACCAGTCCATTATCACCCAGGATGCCACCCACACCAGTCCATTATCACCCAGGATGCCACCCACACCAGTCCATTATCACCCAGGATGCCACCCACACCAGTCCATTATCACCCAGGATGCCACCCACACCAGTCCATTATCACCCAGGATGACACCCACACCAGTCCATTATCACCCAGGATGCCACCCACACCAGTCCATTATCACCCAGGATGCCACCCACACCAGTCCATTATCACCCAGGATGCCACCCACACCAGTCCATTATCACCCAGGATGCCACCCACACCAGTCCATTATCACCCAGGATGCCACCCACACCAGTCCATTATCACCCAGGATGCCACCCACACCAGTCCATTATCACCCAGGATGCCACCCACACCAGTCCATTATCACCCAGGATGCCACCCACACCAGTCCATTATCACCCAGGATGCCACCCACACCAGTCCATTATCACCCAGGATGCCACCCACACCAGTCCATTATCACCCAGGATGCCACCCACACCAGTCCATTATCACCCAGGATGCCACCCACACCAGTCCATTATCACCCAGGATGCCACCCACACCAGTCCATTATCACCCAGGATGCCACCCACACCAGTCCATTATCACCCAGGATGCCACCCACACCAGTCCATTATCACCCAGGATGCCACCCACACCAGTCCATTATCACCCAGGATGACACCCACACCAGTCCATTATCACCCAGGATGCCACCCACACCAGTCCATTATCACCCAGGATGACACCCACACCAGTCCATTATCACCCAGGATGCCACCCACACCAGTCCATTATCACCCAGGATGCCACCCACACCAGTCCATTATCACCCAGGATGCCACCCACACCAGTCCATTATCACCCAGGATGCCACCCACACCAGTCCATTATCACCCAGGATGACACCCACACCAGTCCATTATCACCCAGGATGACACCCACACCAGTCCATTATCACCCAGGATGACACCCACACCAGTCCATTATCACCCAGGATGCCACCCACACCAGTCCATTATCACCCAGGATGCCACCCACACCAGTCCATTATCACCCAGGATGACACCCACACCAGTCCATTATCACCCAGGATGCCACCCACACCAGTCCATTATCACCCAGGATGCCACCCACACCAGTCCATTATCACCCAGGATGCCACCCACACCAGTCCATTATCACCCAGGATGCCACCCACACCAGTCCATTATCACCCAGGATGCCACCCACACCAGTCCATTATCACCCAGGATGCCACCCACACCAGTCCATTATCACCCAGGATGCCACCCACACCAGTCCATTATCACCCAGGATGCCACCCACACCAGTCCATTATCACCCAGGATGCCACCCACACCAGTCCATTATCACCCAGGATGCCACCCACACCAGTCCATTATCACCCAGGATGCCACCCACACCAGTCCATTATCACCCAGGATGCCACCCACACCAGTCCATTATCACCCAGGATGCCACCCACACCAGTCCATTATCACCCAGGATGCCACCCACACCAGTCCATTATCACCCAGGATGCCACCCACACCAGTCCATTATCACCCAGGATGCCACCCACACCAGTCCATTATCACCCAGGATGCCACCCACACCAGTCCATTATCACCCAGGATGCCACCCACACCAGTCCATTATCACCCAGGATGCCACCCACACCAGTCCATTATCACCCAGGATGCCACCCACACCAGCCCATTATCACCCAGGATGTCACCCACACCAGTCCATTATCACCCAGGAATTCATCCACACCAGTCCATTATCACCCAGGATGCCACCCACACCAGTCCATTATCACCCAGGATGCCACCCACACCAGTCCACTATCACCCAGGATGCCACCCACACCAGTCCATTATCACCCAGGATGCCACCCACACCAGTCCATTATCACCCAGGATGCCACCCACACCAGTCCATTATCACCCAGGATGCCACCCACACCAGTCCATTATCACCCAGGATGCCACCCACACCAGTCCATTATCACCCAGGATGCCACCCACACCAGTCCATTATCACCCAGGATGCCACCCACACCAGTCCATTATCACCCAGGATGCCACCCACACCAGTCCATTATCACCCAGGATGCCACCCACACCAGTCCATTATCACCCAGGATGCCACCCACACCAGTCCATTATCACCCAGGATGCCACCCACACCAGTCCATTATCACCCAGGATGCCACCCACACCAGTCCATTATCACCCAGGATGCCACCCACACCAGTCCATTATCACCCAGGATGCCACCCACACCAGTCCATTATCACCCAGGATGACACCCACACCAGTCCATTATCACCCAGGATGACACCCACACCAGTCCATTATCACCCAGGATGACACCCACACCAGTCCATTATCACCCAGGATGACACCCACACCAGTCCATTATCACCCAGGATGCCACCCACACCAGTCCATTATCACCCAGGATGCCACCCACACCAGTCCATTATCACCCAGGATGACACCCACACCAGTCCATTATCACCCAGGATGCCACCCACACCAGTCCATTATCACCCAGGATGACACCCACACCAGTCCATTATCACCCAGGATGACACCCACACCAGTCCATTATCACCCAGGATGACACCCACACCAGTCCATTATCACCCAGGATGCCACCCACACCAGTCCATTATCACCCAGGATGCCACCCACACCAGTCCATTATCACCCAGGATGACACCCACACCAGTCCATTATCACCCAGGATGCCACCCACACCAGTCCATTATCACCCAGGATGCCACCCACACCAGTCCATTATCACCCAGGATGCCACCCACACCAGTCCATTATCACCCAGGATGCCACCCACACCAGTCCATTATCACCCAGGATGACACCCACACCAGTCCATTATCACCCAGGATGCCACCCACACCAGTCCATTATCACCCAGGATGACACCCACACCAGTCCATTATCACCCAGGATGCCACCCACACCAGTCCATTATCACCCAGGATGACACCCACACCAGTCCATTATCACCCAGGATGCCACCCACACCAGTCCATTATCACCCAGGATGCCACCCACACCAGTCCATTATCACCCAGGATGCCACCCACACCAGTCCATTATCACCCAGGATGCCACCCACACCAGTCCATTATCACCCAGGATGCCACCCACACCAGTCCATTATCACCCAGGATGCCACCCACACCAGTCCATTATCACCCAGGATGCCACCCACACCAGTCCATTATCACCCAGGATGCCACCCACACCAGTCCATTATCACCCAGGATGCCACCCACACCAGTCCATTATCACCCAGGATGCCACCCACACCAGTCCATTATCACCCAGGATGCCACCCACACCAGTCCATTATCACCCAGGATGCCACCCACACCAGTCCATTATCACCCAGGATGCCACCCACACCAGTCCATTATCACCCAGGATGCCACCCACACCAGTCCATTATCACCCAGGATGCCACCCACACCAGTCCATTATCACCCAGGATGCCACCCACACCAGTCCATTATCACCCAGGATGCCACCCACACCAGTCCATTATCACCCAGGATGCCACCCACACCAGTCCATTATCACCCAGGATGCCACCCACACCAGTCCATTATCACCCAGGATGCCACCCACACCAGTCCATTATCACCCAGGATGCCACCCACACCAGTCCATTATCACCCAGGATGACACCCACACCAGTCCATTATCACCCAGGATGACACCCACACCAGTCCATTATCACCCAGGATGACACCCACACCAGTCCATTATCACCCAGGATGCCACCCACACCAGTCCATTATCACCCAGGATGCCACCCACACCAGTCCATTATCACCCAGGATGACACCCACACCAGTCCATTATCACCCAGGATGCCACCCACACCAGTCCATTATCACCCAGGATGCCACCCACACCAGTCCATTATCACCCAGGATGCCACCCACACCAGTCCATTATCACCCAGGATGCCACCCACACCAGTCCATTATCACCCAGGATGCCACCCACACCAGTCCATTATCACCCAGGATGCCACCCACACCAGTCCATTATCACCCAGGATGCCACCCACACCAGTCCATTATCACCCAGGATGCCACCCACACCAGTCCATTATCACCCAGGATGCCACCCACACCAGTCCATTATCACCCAGGATGCCACCCACACCAGTCCATTATCACCCAGGATGCCACCCACACCAGTCCATTATCACCCAGGATGCCACCCACACCAGTCCATTATCACCCAGGATGACACCCACACCAGTCCATTATCACCCAGGATGCCACCCACACCAGTCCATTATCACCCAGGATGCCACCCACACCAGTCCATTATCACCCAGGATGACACCCACACCAGTCCATTATCACCCAGGATGCCACCCACACCAGTCCATTATCACCCAGGATGCCACCCACACCAGTCCATTATCACCCAGGATGCCACCCACACCAGTCCATTATCACCCAGGATGCCACCCACACCAGTCCATTATCACCCAGGATGACACCCACACCAGTCCATTATCACCCAGGATGCCACCCACACCAGTCCATTATCACCCAGGATGCCACCCACACCAGTCCATTATCACCCAGGATGCCACCCACACCAGTCCATTATCACCCAGGATGACACCCACACCAGTCCATTATCACCCAGGATGACACCCACACCAGTCCATTATCACCCAGGATGCCACCCACACCAGTCCATTATCACCCAGGATGCCACCCACACCAGTCCATTATCACCCAGGATGCCACCCACACCAGTCCATTATCACCCAGGATGCCACCCACACCAGTCCATTATCACCCAGGATGCCACCCACACCAGTCCATTATCACCCAGGATGCCACCCACACCAGTCCATTATCACCCAGGATGCCACCCACACCAGTCCATTACCACCCAGGCACCCACACCAGTCCATTATCACCCAGGATGCCACCCACACCAGTCCATTATCACCCAGGATGCCACCCACACCAGTCCATTATCACCCAGGATGCCACCCACACCAGTCCATTATCACCCAGGATGCCACCCACACCAGTCCATTATCACCCAGGATGCCACCCACACCAGTCCATTATCACCCAGGATGCCACCCACACCAGTCCATTATCACCCAGGATGCCACCCACACCAGTCCATTATCACCCAGGATGCCACCCACACCAGTCCATTATCACCCAGGATGCCACCCACACCAGTCCATTATCACCCAGGATGACACCCACACCAGTCCATTATCACCCAGGATGACACCCACACCAGTCCATTATCACCCAGGATGACACCCACACCAGTCCATTATCACCCAGGATGCCACCCACACCAGTCCATTATCACCCAGGATGACACCCACACCAGTCCATTATCACCCAGGATGACACCCACACCAGTCCATTATCACCCAGGATGACACCCACACCAGTCCATTATCACCCAGGATGACACCCACACCAGTCCATTATCACCCAGGATGCCACCCACACCAGTCCATTATCACCCAGGATGACACCCACACCAGTCCATTATCACCCAGGATGCCACCCACACCAGTCCATTATCACCCAGGATGCCACCCACACCAGTCCATTATCACCCAGGATGCCACCCACACCAGTCCATTATCACCCAGGATGACACCCACACCAGTCCATTATCACCCAGGATGACACCCACACCAGTCCATTATCACCCAGGATGACACCCACACCAGTCCATTATCACCCAGGATGCCACCCACACCAGTCCATTATCACCCAGGATGACACCCACACCAGTCCATTATCACCCAGGATGCCACCCACACCAGTCCATTATCACCCAGGATGCCACCCACACCAGTCCATTATCACCCAGGCACCCACACCAGTCCATTATCACCCAGGATGCCACCCACACCAGTCCATTATCACCCAGGATGCCACCCACACCAGTCCATTATCACCCAGGATGCCACCCACACCAGTCCATTATCACCCAGGATGCCACCCACACCAGTCCAATATCACCCAGGATGCCACCCACACCAGTCCATTATCACCCAGGATGCCACCCACACCAGTCCATTATCACCCAGGATGCCACCCACACCAGTCCATTATCACCCAGGATGCCACCCACACCAGTCCATTATCACCCAGGATGCCACCCACACCAGTCCATTATCACCCAGGATGCCACCCACACCAGTCCATTATCACCCAGGATGACACCCACACCAGTCCATTATCACCCAGGATGCCACCCACACCAGTCCATTATCACCCAGGATGACACCCACACCAGTCCATTATCACCCAGGATGACACCCACACCAGTCCATTATCACCCAGGATGACACCCACACCAGTCCATTATCACCCAGGATGCCACCCACACCAGTCCATTATCACCCAGGATGCCACCCACACCAGTCCATTATCACCCAGGATGCCACCCACACCAGTCCATTATCACCCAGGATGCCACCCACACCAGTCCATTATCACCCAGGATGCCACCCACACCAGTCCATTATCACCCAGGATGCCACCCACACCAGTCCATTATCACCCAGGATGACACCCACACCAGTCCATTATCACCCAGGATGCCACCCACACCAGTCCATTATCACCCAGGATGCCACCCACACCAGTCCATTATCACCCAGGATGCCACCCACATCAGTCCATTATCACCCAGGATGCCACCCTCACCAGTCCATTACCACCCAGGCACCCACACCAGTCCATTATCACCCAGGATGCCACCCACACCAGTCCATTATCACCCAGGATGCCACCCACACCAGTCCATTATCACCCAGGATGCCACCCACACCAGTCCATTATCACCCAGGATGCCACCCACACCAGTCCATTATCACCCAGGATGCCACCCACACCAGTCCATTATCACCCAGGATGCCACCCACACCAGTCCATTATCACCCAGGATGCCACCCACACCAGTCCATTATCACCCAGGATGCCACCCACACCAGTCCATTATCACCCAGGATGCCACCCACACCAGTCCATTATCACCCAGGATGCCACCCACACCAGTCCATTATCACCCAGGATGCCACCCACACCAGTCCATTATCACCCAGGATGCCACCCACACCAGTCCATTACCACCCAGGCACCCACACCAGTCCATTATCACCCAGGATGCCACCCACACCAGTCCATTATCACCCAGGATGCCACCCACACCAGTCCATTATCACCCAGGATGCCACCCACACCAGTCCATTATCACCCAGGATGACACCCACACCAGTCCATTATCACCCAGGATGACACCCACACCAGTCCATTATCACCCAGGATGCCACCCACACCAGTCCATTATCACCCAGGATGCCACCCACACCAGTCCATTATCACCCAGGATGCCACCCACACCAGTCCATTATCACCCAGGATGCCACCCACACCAGTCCATTATCACCCAGGATGCCACCCACACCAGTCCATTATCACCCAGGATGCCACCCACACCAGTCCATTATCACCCAGGATGCCACCCACACCAGTCCATTATCACCCAGGATGCCACCCACACCAGTCCATTATCACCCAGGATGCCACCCACACCAGTCCATTATCACCCAGGATGCCACCCACACCAGTCCATTATCACCCAGGATGACACCCACACCAGTCCATTATCACCCAGGATGCCACCCACACCAGTCCATTATCACCCAGGATGCCACCCACACCAGTCCATTATCACCCAGGATGCCACCCACACCAGTCCATTATCACCCAGGATGCCACCCACACCAGTCCATTATCACCCAGGATGACACCCACACCAGTCCATTATCACCCAGGATGCCACCCACACCAGTCCATTATCACCCAGGATGACACCCACACCAGTCCATTATCACCCAGGATGCCACCCACACCAGTCCATTATCACCCAGGATGCCACCCACACCAGTCCATTATCACCCAGGATGCCACCCACACCAGTCCATTATCACCCAGGATGCCACCCACACCAGTCCATTATCACCCAGGATGCCACCCACACCAGTCCATTATCACCCAGGATGACACCAACACCAGTCCATTATCACCCAGGATGCAGCCCACACCAGTCCATTATCACCCAGGATGACACCCACACCAGTCCATTATCACCCAGGATGACACCCACACCAGTCCATTATCACCCAGGATGACACCCACACCAGTCCATTATCACCCAGGATGCCACCCACACCAGTCCATTATCACCCAGGATGACACCCACACCAGTCCATTATCACCCAGGATGCCACCCACACCAGTCCATTATCACCCAGGATGCCACCCACACCAGTCCATTATCACCCAGGATGCCACCCACACCAGTCCATGCCACCCACACCAGACCTGTATCACCCAGGATGCCACCCACTCCAGTCCATTATCACCCAGGATGCCACCCACACCAGTCCCATATCACCCAGGATGCCACCCACACCAGTCCATTATCACCCAGGATGCCACCCACACCAGTCCATTATCACCCAGGATGCCACCCACACCAGTCCATTATCACCCAGGATGCCACCCACACCAGTCCATTATCACCCAGGATGCCACCCACACCAGTCCATTATCACCCAGGATGCCACCCACACCAGTCCATTATCACCCAGGATGCCACCCACACCAGTCCATTATCACCCAGGATGCCACCCACACCAGTCCATTATCACCCAGGATGACACCCACACCAGTCCATTATCACCCAGGATAACCACCCACACCAGTCCATTATCACCCAGGATGCCACCCACACCATACCATTATCACCCAGGATGCCACCCACACCAGTCCATTATCACCCAGGATGCCACCCACACCAGTCCATTATCACCCAGGATGCCACCCACACCAGTCCATTATCACCCAGGATGCCACCCACACCAGTCCATTATCACCCAGGATGCCACCCACACCAGTCCATTATCACCCAGGATGCCACCCACACCAGTCCATTATCACCCAGGATGACACCCACACCAGTCCATTATCACCCAGGATGCCACCCACACCAGTCCATTATCACCCAGGATGCCACCCACACCAGTCCATTATCACCCAGGATGCCACCCACACCAGTCCATTATCACCCAGGATGCCACCCACACCAGTCCATTATCACCCAGGATGACACCCACACCAGTCCATTATCACCCAGGATGACACCCACACCAGTCCATTATCACCCAGGATGACACCCACACCAGTCCATTATCACCCAGGATGACACCCACACCAGTCCATTATCACCCAGGATGCCACCCACACCAGTCCATTATCACCCAGGATGCCACCCACACCAGTCCATTATCACCCAGGATGCCACCCACACCAGTCCATTATCACCCAGGATGCCACCCACACCAGTCCATTATCACCCAGGATGCCACCCACACCAGTCCATTATCACCCAGGATGCCACCCACACCAGTCCATTATCACCCAGGATGCCACCCACACCAGTCCATTATCACCCAGGATGCCACCCACACCAGTCCATTATCACCCAGGATGCCACCCACACCAGTCCATTATCACCCAGGATGCCACCCACACCAGTCCATTATCACCCAGGATGACACCCACACCAGTCCATTATCACCCAGGATGCCACCCACACCAGTCCATTATCACCCAGGATGCCACCCACACCAGTCCATTATCACCCAGGATGACACCCACACCAGTCCATTATCACCCAGGATGCCACCCACACCAGTCCATTATCACCCAGGATGCCACCCACACCAGTCCATTATCACCCAGGATGCCACCCACACCAGTCCATTATCACCCAGGATGACACCCACACCAGTCCATTATCACCCAGGATGCCACCCACACCAGTCCATTATCACCCAGGATGCCACCCACACCAGTCCATTATCACCCAGGATGACACCCACACCAGTCCATTATCACCCAGGATGCCACCCACACCAGTCCATTATCACCCAGGATGCCACCCACACCAGTCCATTATCACCCAGGATGCCACCCACACCAGTCCATTATCACCCAGGATGACACCCACACCAGTCCATTATCACCCAGGATGACACCCACACCAGTCCATTATCACCCAGGATGACACCCACACCAGTCCATTATCACCCAGGATGACACCCACACCAGTCCATTATCACCCAGGATGCCACCCACACCAGTCCATTATCACCCAGGATGACACCCACACCAGTCCATTATCACCCAGGATGCCACCCACACCAGTCCATTATCACCCAGGATGCCACCCACACCAGTCCATTATCACCCAGGATGCCACCCACACCAGTCCATTATCACCCAGGATGCCACCCACACCAGTCCATTATCACCCAGGATGCCACCCACACCAGTCCATTATCACCCAGGATGACACCCACACCAGTCCATTATCACCCAGGATGACACCCACACCAGTCCATTATCACCCAGGATGACACCCACACCAGTCCATTATCACCCAGGATGACACCCACACCAGTCCATTATCACCCAGGATGCCACCCACACCAGTCCATTATCACCCAGGATGACACCCACACCAGTCCATTATCACCCAGGATGACACCCACACCAGTCCATTATCACCCAGGATGACACCCACACCAGTCCATTATCACCCAGGATGACACCCACACCAGTCCATTATCACCCAGGATGACACCCACACCAGTCCATTATCACCCAGGATGACACCCACACCAGTCCATTATCACCCAGGATGACACCCACACCAGTCCATTATCACCCAGGATGACACCCACACCAGTCCATTATCACCCAGGATGACACCCACACCAGTCCATTATCACCCAGGATGCCACCCACACCAGTCCATTATCACCCAGGATGCCACCCACACCAGTCCATTATCACCCAGGATGCCACCCACACCAGTCCATTATCACCCAGGATGACACCCACACCAGTCCATTATCACCCAGGATGCCACCCACACCAGTCCATTATCACCCAGGATGCCACCCACACCAGTCCATTATCACCCAGGATGCCACCCACACCAGTCCATTATCACCCAGGATGCCACCCACACCAGTCCATTATCACCCAGGATGCCACCCACACCAGTCCATTATCACCCAGGATGCCACCCACACCAGTCCATTATCACCCAGGATGCCACCCACACCAGTCCATTATCACCCAGGATGACACCCACACCAGTCCATTATCACCCAGGATGCCACCCACACCAGTCCATTATCACCCAGGATGCCACCCACACCAGTCCATTATCACCCAGGATGCCACCCACACCAGTCCATTATCACCCAGGATGCCACCCACACCAGTCCATTATCACCCAGGATGCCACCCACACCAGTCCATTATCACCCAGGATGCCACCCACACCAGTCCATTATCACCCAGGATGCCACCCACACCAGTCCATTATCACCCAGGATGACACCCACACCAGTCCATTATCACCCAGGATGACACCCACACCAGTCCATTATCACCCAGGATGACACCCACACCAGTCCATTATCACCCAGGATGACACCCACACCAGTCCATTATCACCCAGGATGCCACCCACACCAGTCCATTATCACCCAGGATGCCACCCACACCAGTCCATTATCACCCAGGATGCCACCCACACCAGTCCATTATCACCCAGGATGCCACCCACACCAGTCCATTATCACCCAGGATGCCACCCACACCAGTCCACCCATCACCCAGGATGACACCCACACCAGTCCATTATCACCCAGGATGACACCCACACCAGTCCATTATCACCCAGGATGACACCCACACCAGTCCATTATCACCCAGGATTACACCCACACCAGTCCATTATCACCCAGGATGCCACCCACACCAGTCCATTATCACCCAGGATGCCACCCACACCAGTCCATTATCACCCAGGATGCCACCCACACCAGTCCATTATCACCCAGGATGCCACCCACACCAGTCCATTATCACCCAGGATGACACCCACACCAGTCCATTATCACCCAGGATGCCACCCACACCAGTCCATTATCACCCAGGATGCCACCCACACCAGTCCATTATCACCCAGGATGCCACCCACACCAGTCCATTATCACCCAGGATGCCACCCACACCAGTCCATTATCACCCAGGATGCCACCCACACCAGTCCATTATCACCCAGGATGACACCCCCACCCAGTCCATTATCACCCAGGATGACACCCACACCAGTCCATTATCACCCAGGATGCCACCCACACCAGTCCATTATCACCCAGGATGACACCCACACCAGTCCATTATCACCCAGGATGACACCCACACCAGTCCATTATCACCCAGGATGACACCCACACCAGTCCATTATCACCCAGGATGACACCCACACCAGTCCATTATCACCCAGGATGCCACCCACACCAGTCCATTATCACCCAGGATGCCACCCACACCAGTCCATTATCACCCAGGATGCCACCCACACCAGTCCATTATCACCCAGGATGCCACCCACACCAGTCCATTATCACCCAGGATGCCACCCACACCAGTCCATTATCACCCAGGATGCCACCCACACCAGTCCATTATCACCCAGGATGACACCCACACCAGTCCATTATCACCCAGGATGACACCCACACCAGTCCATTATCACCCAGGATGCCACCCACACCAGTCCATTATCACCCAGGATGACACCCACACCAGTCCATTATCACCCAGGATGACACCCACACCAGTCCATTATCACCCAGGATGCCACCCACACCAGTCCATTATCACCCAGGATGCCACCCACACCAGTCCATTATCACCCAGGATGCCACCCACACCAGTCCATTATCACCCAGGATGCCACCCACACCAGTCCATTATCACCCAGGATGACACCCACACCAGTCCATTATCACCCAGGATGCCACCCACACCTGACCATTATCACCCAGGATGTCACCAACACCAGTCCATTATCACCCAGGAACACACCCACACCAGTCCATTATCACCCACGATGCCACCCACACCAGTCCATTATCACCCAGGATGACACCCACACCAGTCCATTATCACCCAGGATGACACCCACACCAGTCCATTATCACCCAGGATGACACCCACACCAGTCCATTATCACCCAGGATGAAAACACACTAGTCCATTATCACCCAGGATGACACCCACACCAGTCCATTATCACCCAGGATGCCACCCACACCAGTCCATTATCACCCAGGATGCCACCCACACCAGTCCATTATCACCCAGGATGCCACCCACACCAGTCCATTATCACCCAGGATGCCACCCACACCAGTCCATTATCACCCAGGATGCCACCCACACCAGTCCATTATCACCCAGGATGCCACCCACACCAGTCCATTATCACCCAGGATGCCACCCACACCAGTCCATTATCACCCAGGATGCCACCCACACCAGTCCATTATCACCCAGGATGCCACCCACACCAGTCCATTATCACCCAGGATGCCACCCACACCAGTCCATTATCACCCAGGATGCCACCCACACCAGTCCATTATCACCCAGGATGCCACCCACACCAGTCCATTATCACCCAGGATGCCACCCACACCAGTCCATTATCACCCAGGATGCCACCCACACCAGTCCATTATCACCCAGGATGCCACCCACACCAGTCCATTATCACCCAGGATGACACCCACACCAGTCCATTATCACCCAGGATGACACCCACACCAGTCCATTATCACCCAGGATGACACCCACACCAGTCCATTATCACCCAGGATGCCACCCACACCAGTCCATTATCACCCAGGATGCCACCCACACCAGTCCATTATCACCCAGGATGACACCCACACCAGTCCATTATCACCCAGGATGCCACCCACACCAGTCCATTATCACCCAGGATGCCACCCACACCAGTCCATTATCACCCAGGATGACACCCACACCAGTCCATTATCACCCAGGATGACACCCACACCAGTCCATTATCACCCAGGATGACACCCACACCAGTCCATTATCACCCAGGATGACACCCACACCAGTCCATTATCACCCAGGATGACACCCACACCAGTCCATTATCACCCAGGATGACACCCACACCAGTCCATTATCACCCAGGATGCCACCCACACCAGTCCATTATCACCCAGGATGCCACCCACACCAGTCCATTATCACCCAGGATGCCACCCACACCAGTCCATTATCACCCAGGATGCCACCCACACCAGTCCATTATCACCCAGGATGCCACCCACACCAGTCCATTATCACCCAGGATGCCACCCACACCAGTCCATTATCACCCAGGATGCCACCCACACCAGTCCATTATCACCCAGGATGACACCCACACCAGTCCATTATCACCCAGGATGCCACACACACCAGTCCATTATCACCCAGGATGACACCCACACCAGTCCATTATCACCCAGGATGCCACCCACACCAGTCCATTATCACCCAGGATGCCACCCACACCAGTCCATTATCACCCAGGATGCCACCCACACCAGTCCATTATCACCCAGGATGCCACCCACACCAGTCCATTATCACCCAGGATGCCACCCACACCAGTCCATTATCACCCAGGATGCCACCCACACCAGTCCATTATCACCCAGGATGCCACCCACACCAGTCCATTATCACCCAGGATGACACCCACACCAGTCCATTATCACCCAGGATGACACCCACACCAGTCCATTATCACCCAGGATGCCACCCACACCAGTCCATTATCACCCAGGATGCCACCCACACCAGTCCATTATCACCCAGGATGCCACCCACACCAGTCCATTATCACCCAGGATGCCACCCACACCAGTCCATTATCACCCAGGATGCCACCCACACCAGTCCATTATCACCCAGGATGCCACCCACACCAGTCCATTATCACCCAGGATGCCACCCACACCAGTCCATTATCACCCAGGATGCCACCCACACCAGTCCATTATCACCCAGGATGCCACCCACACCAGTCCATTATCACCCAGGATGCCACCCACACCAGTCCATTATCACCCAGGATGCCACCCACACCAGTCCATTATCACCCAGGATGACACCCACACCAGTCCATTATCACCCAGGATGACACCCACACCAGTCCATTATCACCCAGGATGACACCCACACCAGTCCATTATCACCCAGGATGACACCCACACCAGTCCATTATCACCCAGGATGACACCCACACCAGTCCATTATCACCCAGGATGACACCCACACCAGTCCATTATCACCCAGGATGCCACCCACACCAGTCCATTATCACCCAGGATGCCACCCACACCAGTCCATTATCACCCAGGATGCCACCCACACCAGTCCATTATCACCCAGGATGCCACCCACACCAGTCCATTATCACCCAGGATGCCACCCACACCAGTCCATTATCACCCAGGATGACACCCACACCAGTCCATTATCACCCAGGATGACACCCACACCAGTCCATTATCACCCAGGATGACACCCACACCAGTCCATTATCACCCAGGATGACACCCACACCAGTCCATTATCACCCAGGATGACACCCACACCAGTCCATTATCACCCAGGATGCCACCCACACCAGTCCATTATCACCCAGGATGCCACCCACACCAGTCCATTATCACCCAGGATGCCACCCACACCAGTCCATTATCACCCAGGATGCCACCCACACCAGTCCATTATCACCCAGGATGACACCCACACCAGTCCATTATCACCCAGGATGACACCCACACCAGTCCATTATCACCCAGGATGACACCCACACCAGTCCATTATCACCCAGGATGACACCCACACCAGTCCATTATCACCCAGGATGACACCCACACCAGTCCATTATCACCCAGGATGCCACCCACACCAGTCCATTATCACCCAGGATGCCACCCACACCAGTCCATTATCACCCAGGATGCCACCCACACCAGTCCATTATCACCCAGGATGCCACCCACACCAGTCCATTATCACCCAGGATGACACCCACACCAGTCCATTATCACCCAGGATGCCACCCACACCAGTCCATTATCACCCAGGATGCCACCCACACCAGTCCATTATCACCCAGGATGCCACCCACACCAGTCCATTATCACCCAGGATGCCACCCACACCAGTCCATTATCACCCAGGATGCCACCCACACCAGTCCATTATCACCCAGGATGCCACCCACACCAGTCCATTATCACCCAGGATGCCACCCACACCAGTCCATTATCACCCAGGATGCCACCCACACCAGTCCATTATCACCCAGGATGCCACCCACACCAGTCCATTATCACCCAGGATGCCACCCACACCAGTCCATTATCACCCAGGATGCCACCCACACCAGTCCATTATCACCCAGGATGCCACCCACACCAGTCCATTATCACCCAGGATGCCACCCACACCAGTCCATTAACACCCAGGATGCCACCCACACCAGTCCATTATCAACCAGGATGCCACCCACACCAGTACACTAACACCGAGGATGCCACCCACACCAGTCCATTAACACCCAGGATGCCACCCACACCAGTCCATTATCACCCAGGATGCCACCCACACCAGTCCATTATCACCCAGGATGCCACCCACACCAGTCCATTATCACCCAGGATGCCACCCACACCAGTCCATTATCACCCAGGATGCCACCCACACCAGTCCATTATCACCCAGGATGACACCCACACCAGTCCATTATCACCCAGGATGCCACCCACACCAGTCCATTATCACCCAGGATGCCACCCACACCAGTCCATTATCACCCAGGATGCCACCCACACCAGTCCATTATCACCCAGGATGCCACCCACACCAGTCCATTATCACCCAGGATGCCACCCACACCAGTCCATTATCACCCAGGATGCCACCCACACCAGTCCATTATCACCCAGGATGACACCCACACCAGTCCATTATCACCCAGGATGCCACCCACACCAGTCCATTATCACCCAGGATGACACCCACACCAGTCCATTATCACCCAGGATGACACCCACACCAGTCCATTATCACCCAGGATGCCACCCACACCAGTCCATTATCACCCAGGATGCCACCCACACCAGTCCATTATCACCCAGGATGCCACCCACACCAGTCCATTATCACCCAGGATGCCACCCACACCAGTCCATTATCACCCAGGATGACACCCACACCAGTCCATTATCACCCAGGATGACACCCACACCAGTCCATTATCACCCAGGATGCCACCCACACCAGTCCATTATCACCCAGGATGACACCCACACCAGTCCATTATCACCCAGGATGACACCCACACCAGTCCATTATCACCCAGGATGACACCCACACCAGTCCATTATCACCCAGGATGACACCCACACCAGTCCATTATCACCCAGGATGCCACCCACACCAGTCCATTATCACCCAGGATGCCACCCACACCAGTCCATTATCACCCAGGATGCCACCCACACCAGTCCATTATCACCCAGGATGCCACCCACACCAGTCCATTATCACCCAGGATGCCACCCACACCAGTCCATTATCACCCAGGATGCCACCCACACCAGTCCATTATCACCCAGGATGCCACCCACACCAGTCCATTATCACCCAGGATGCCACCCACACCAGTCCATTATCACCCAGGATGCCACCCACACCAGTCCATTATCACCCAGGATGCCACCCACACCAGTCCATTATCACCCAGGATGACACCCACACCAGTCCATTATCACCCAGGATGCCACCCACACCAGTCCATTATCACCCAGGATGCCACCCACACCAGTCCATTATCACCCAGGATGCCACCCACACCAGTCCATTATCACCCAGGATGCCACCCACACCAGTCCATTATCACCCAGGATGCCACCCACACCAGTCCATTATCACCCAGGATGCCACCCACACCAGTCCATTATCACCCAGGATGCCACCCACACCAGTCCATTATCACCCAGGATGCCACCCACACCAGTCCATTATCACCCAGGATGCCACCCACACCAGTCCATTATCACCCAGGATGACACCCACACCAGTCCATTATCACCCAGGATGCCACCCACACCAGTCCATTATCACCCAGGATGCCACCCACACCAGTCCATTATCACCCAGGATGACACCCACACCAGTCCATTATCACCCAGGATGACACCCACACCAGTCCATTATCACCCAGGATGCCACCCACACCAGTCCATTATCACCCAGGATGCCACCCACACCAGTCCATTATCACCCAGGATGCCACCCACACCAGTCCATTATCACCCAGGATGCCACCCACACCAGTCCATTATCACCCAGGATGCCACCCACACCAGTCCATTATCACCCAGGATGCCACCCACACCAGTCCATTATCACCCAGGATGCCACCCACACCAGTCCACCCCACACCAGTCCATTATCACCCAGGATGCCACCCACACCAGTCCATTATCACCCAGGATGCCACCCACACCAGTCCATTATCACCCAGGATGACACCCACACCAGTCCATTATCACCCAGGATGCCACCCACACCAGTCCATTATCACCCAGGATGCCACCCACACCAGTCCATTATCACCCAGGATGCCACCCACACCAGTCCATTATCACCCAGGATGCCACCCACACCAGTCCATTATCACCCAGGATGCCACCCACACCAGTCCATTATCACCCAGGATGCCACCCACACCAGTCCATTATCACCCAGGATGACACCCACACCAGTCCATTATCACCCAGGATGCCACCCACACCAGTCCATTATCACCCAGGATGACACCCACACCAGTCCATTATCACCCAGGATGACACCCACACCAGTCCATTATCACCCAGGATGACACCCACACCAGTCCATTATCACCCAGGATGCCACCCACACCAGTCCATTATCACCCAGGATGACACCCACACCAGTCCATTATCACCCAGGATGACACCCACACCAGTCCATTATCACCCAGGATGACACCCACACCAGTCCATTATCACCCAGGATGCCACCCACACCAGTCCATTATCACCCAGGATGCCACCCACACCAGTCCATTATCACCCAGGATGACACCCACACCAGTCCATTATCACCCAGGATGACACCCACACCAGTCCATTATCACCCAGGATGCCACCCACACCAGTCCATTATCACCCAGGATGACACCCACACCAGTCCATTATCACCCAGGATGACACCCACACCAGTCCATTATCACCCAGGATGCCACCCACACCAGTCCATTATCACCCAGGATGCCACCCACACCAGTCCATTATCACCCAGGATGCCACCCACACCAGTCCACTAACACCCAGGATGCCACCCACACCAGTCCATTAACACCCAGGATGCCACCCACACCAGTCCACTAACACCCAGGATGCCACCCACACCAGTCCACTAACACCCAGGATGCCACCCACACCAGTCCACTAACACCCAGGATGCCACCCACACCAGTCCATTAACACCCAGGATGCCACCCACACCAGTCCACTAACACCCAGGATGCCACCCACACCAGTCCATTAACACCCAGGATGCCACCCACACCAGTCCATTATCACCCAGGATGCCACCCACACCAGTCCACTAACACCCAGGATGCCACCCACACCAGTCCACTAACACCCAGGATGCCACCCACACCAGTCCACTATCACCCAGGATGCCACCCACACCAGTCCACTATCACCCAGGATGCCACCCACACCAGTCCATTATCACCCAGGATGCCACCCACACCAGTCCATTATCACCCAGGATGACACCCACACCAGTCCATTATCACCCAGGATGACACCCACACCAGTCCATTATCACCCAGGATGCCACCCACACCAGTCCATTATCACCCAGGATGCCACCCACACCAGTCCATTATCACCCAGGATGCCACCCACACCAGTCCATTATCACCCAGGATGCCACCCACACCAGTCCATTATCACCCAGGATGCCACCCACACCAGTCCATTATCACCCAGGATGCCACCCACACCAGTCCATTATCACCCAGGATGCCACCCACACCAGTCCATTATCACCCAGGATGCCACCCACACCAGTCCATTATCACCCAGGATGCCACCCACACCAGTCCATTATCACCCAGGATGCCACCCACACCAGTCCATTATCACCCAGGATGACACCCACACCAGTCCATTATCACCCAGGATGCCACCCACACCAGTCCATTATCACCCAGGATGCCACCCACACCAGTCCATTATCACCCAGGATGCCACCCACACCAGTCCATTATCACCCAGGATGCCACCCACACCAGTCCATTATCACCCAGGATGCCACCCACACCAGTCCATTATCACCCAGGATGCCACCCACACCAGTCCATTATCACCCAGGATGCCACCCACACCAGTCCATTATCACCCAGGATGACACCCACACCAGTCCATTATCACCCAGGATGCCACCCACACCAGTCCATTATCACCCAGGATGCCACCCACACCAGTCCATTATCACCCAGGATGCCACCCACACCAGTCCATTATCACCCAGGATGCCACCCACACCAGTCCATTATCACCCAGGATGCCACCCACACCAGTCCATTATCACCCAGGATGACACCCACACCAGTCCATTATCACCCAGGATGACACCCACACCAGTCCATTATCACCCAGGATGACACCCACACCAGTCCATTATCACCCAGGATGACACCCACACCAGTCCATTATCACCCAGGATGACACCCACACCAGTCCATTATCACCCAGGATGACACCCACACCAGTCCATTATCACCCAGGATGACACCCACACCAGTCCATTATCACCCAGGATGCCACCCACACCAGTCCATTATCACCCAGGATGCCACCCACACCAGTCCATTATCACCCAGGATGCCACCCACACCAGTCCATTATCACCCAGGATGCCACCCACACCAGTCCATTATCACCCAGGATGCCACCCACACCAGTCCATTATCACCCAGGATGCCACCCACACCAGTCCATTATCACCCAGGATGCCACCCACACCAGTCCATTATCACCCAGGATGCCACCCACACCAGTCCATTATCACCCAGGATGCCACCCACACCAGTCCATTATCACCCAGGATGCCACCCACACCAGTCCATTATCACCCAGGATGCCACCCACACCAGTCCATTAACACCCAGGATGCCACCCACACCAGTCCCTTATCACCCAGGATGCCATTCACACCAGTCCATTATCACCCAGGATGCAACCCACACCAGTCCACTACCACCCAGGATGCCACCCACACCAGTACATTAACACCCAGGATGATACCCACACCAGTCGATTATCCCCCAGGATGCCACCCACACCAGTCCCTTATCACCCAGGATGCCACCCACACCAGTCCATTATCACCCAGGATGCCACCCACACCAGTCCATTATCACCCAGGATGCCACCCACACCAGTCCATTATCACCCAGGATGCCACCCACACCAGTCCATTATCACCCAGGATGCCACCCACACCAGTCCATTATCACCCAGGATGCCACCCACACCAGTCCATTATCACCCAGGATGCCACCCACACCAGTCCATTATCACCCAGGATGAAAACACACCAGTCCATTATCACCCAGGATGACACCCACACCAGTCCATTATCACCCATATCACCCAGGATGCCACCCACACCAGTCCATTATCACCCAGCATGCCACCCACACCATTCCATTATCACCCAGGATGCCACCAACACTAGTCCATTATCACCCAGGATGACCACCACACCATTCCATTATCACCCAGGATGACACCCACACCAGACCATTATCACCCAGGATGCCACCCACACCAGTCCATTATCACCCAGGATGCCACCCACACCAGTCCATTATCACCCAGGATGCCACCCACACCAGTCCATTATCACCCAGGATGCCACCCACACCAGTCCATTATCACCCAGGATGCCACCCACACCAGTCCATTATCACCCAGGATGACACCCACACCAGTCCATTATCACCCAGGATGACACCCACACCAGTCCATTATCACCCAGGATGACACCCACACCAGTCCATTATCACCCAGGATGACACCCACACCAGTCCATTATCACCCAGGATGACACCCACACCAGTCCATTATCACCCAGGATGACACCCACACCAGTCCATTATCACCCAGCATGCCACCAACACCAGTCCATTATCACCCAGGATGCAGCCCACACCAGTCCATTATCACCCAGGATGACACCCACACCAGACCATTATCACCCAGGATGCCACCCACACCAGTCCATTATCACCCAGGATGCCACCCACACCAGTCCATTATCACCCAGGATGACACCCACACCAGTCCATTATCACCCAGGATGCCACCCACACCAGTCCATTATCACCCAGGATGCCACCCACACCAGTCCATTATCACCCAGGATGCCACCCACACCAGTCCATTATCACCCAGGATGCCACCCACACCAGTCCATTATCACCCAGGATGCCACCCACACCAGTCCATTATCACCCAGGATGCCACCCACACCAGTCCATTATCACCCAGGATGCCACCCACACCAGTCCATTATCACCCAGGATGCCACCCACACCAGTCCATTATCACCCAGGATGACACCCACACCAGTCCATTATCACCCAGGATGCCACCCACACCAGTCCATTATCACCCAGGATGCCACCCACACCAGTCCATTATCACCCAGGATGCCACCCACACCAGTCCATTATCACCCAGGATGCCACCCACACCAGTCCATTATCACCCAGGATGCCACCCACACCAGTCCATTATCACCCAGGATGCCACCCACACCAGTCCATTATCACCCAGGATGCCACCCACACCAGTCCATTATCACCCAGGATGCCACCCACACCAGTCCATTATCACCCAGGATGCCACCCACACCAGTCCATTATCACCCAGGATGCCACCCACACCAGTCCATTATCACCCAGGATGCCACCCACACCAGTCCATTATCACCCAGGATGCCACCCACACCAGTCCATTATCACCCAGGATGCCACCCACACCAGTCCATTATCACCCAGGATGCCACCCACACCAGTCCATTATCACCCAGGATGCCACCCACACCAGTCCATTATCACCCAGGATGCCACCCACACCAGTCCATTATCACCCAGGATGCCACCCACACCAGTCCATTATCACCCAGGATGCCACCCACACCAGTCCATTATCACCCAGGATGCCACCCACACCAGTCCCTTATCACCCAGGATGCCACCCACACCAGTCCATTATCACCCAGGATGCCACCCACACCAGTCCATTATCACCCAGGATGCCACCCACACCAGTCCATTATCACCCAGGATGCCACCCACACCAGTCCATTATCACCCAGGATGCCACCCACACCAGTCCATTATCACCCAGGATGCCACCCACACCAGTCCATTATCACCCAGGATGCCACCCACACCAGTCCATTATCACCCAGGATGCCACCCACACCAGTCCATTATCACCCAGGATGCCACCCACACCAGTCCATTATCACCCAGGATGCCACCCACACCAGTCCATTATCACCCAGGATGCCACCCACACCAGTCCATTAACACCCAGGATGCCACCCACACCAGTCCACTAACACCCAGGATGCCACCCACACCAGTCCACTAACACCCAGGATGCCACCCACACCAGTCCACTAACACCCAGGATGCCACCCACACCAGTCCACTACACCAGTCCACTCACCCAGGATGCCACCCACACCAGTCCACTAACACCCAGGATGCCACCCACACAAGTCCAATAACACCCAGGATGCCACCCACACCAGTCCATTATCACCCAGGATGACACCCACACCAGTCCATTATCACCCAGGATGCCACCCACCCCAGTCCATTAACACCCAGGATGACACCCACACCAGTCCATTATCACCCAGGATGCCACCCACACCAGTCCATTATCACCCAGCATGCCACCCACACCAGTCCATTATCACCCAGGATGCCACCCACACCAGTCCATTATCACCCAGGATGCCACCCACACCAGTCCATTATCACCCAGGATGCCACCCACACCAGTCCATTATCACCCAGGATGCCACCCACACCAGTCCATTATCACCCAGGATGCCACCCACACCAGTCCATTATCACCCAGGATGACACCCACACCAGTCCACTATCACCCAGGATGCCACCCACACCAGTCCACTAACACCCAGGATGACACCCACACCAGTCCATTATCACCCAGGATGCCACCCACACCAGTCCATTATCACCCAGGATGCCACCCACACCAGTCCATTATCACCCAGGATGCCACCCACACCAGTCCACTAACACCCAGGATGCCACCCACACCAGTCCACTATCACCCAGGATGCCACCCACACCAGTCCATTATCACCCAGGATGCCACCCACACCAGTCCATTATCACCCAGGATGCCACCCACACCAGTCCACTAACACCCAGGATGCCACCCACACCAGTCCACTAACACCCAGGATGCCACCCACACCAGTCCACTAACACCCAGGATGCCACCCACACCAGTCCACTAACACCCAGGATGCCACCCACACCAGTCCACTAACACCCAGGATGCCACCCACACCAGTCCACTATCACCCAGGATGCCACCCACACCAGTCCACTAACACCCAGGATGCCACCCACACCAGTCCACTAACACCCAGGATGCCACCCACACCAGTCCATTAACACCCAGGATGCCACCCACACCAGTCCATTATCACCCAGGATGCCACCCACACCAGTCCATTATCACCCAGGATGCCACCCACACCAGTCCACTAACACCCAGGATGCCACACACACCAGTCCATTATCACCCAGGATGCCACCCACACCAGTCCATTATCACTCAGGATGCCACCCACACCAGTCCACTAACACCCTGGATGCCACCCACACCAGTCCAATAACACCCAGGATGCCACCCACACCAGTCCATTATCACCCAGGATGCCACCCACACCAGTCCATTATCACCCAGGATGCCACCCACACCAGTCCATTATCACCCAGGATGCCACCCACACCAGTCCATTATCACCCAGGATGACACCCACACCAGTCCACTAACACCCAGGATGCCACCCACACCAGTCCATTATCTCCCAGGATGCCAGATGCCAACCACACTAGACCATTATCACCCAGGATGCCACCCACACCAGTCCATTATCACCCTGGACGCCACCCACAAAAGTCAACTATCACCCAGGATGCCACCCACACCAGACCATTATCACCCAGGATGACACCCACACCAGTCCATTATCACCCAGGATGCCACCCACACCAGTCCATTATCACCCAGGATGCCACCCACACCAGTCCATTATCACCCAGGATGCCACCCACACCAGTCCATTATCACCCAGGATGCCACCCACACCAGTCCATTATCACCCAGGATGCCACCCACACCAGTCCATTATCACCCAGGATGCCACCCACACCAGTCCATTATCACCCAGGATGCCACCCACACCAGTCCATTATCACCCAGGATGACACCCACACCAGTCCATTATCACCCAGGATGCCACCCACACCAGTCCATTATCACCCAGGATGCCACCCACACCAGTCCATTATCACCCAGGATGCCACCCACACCAGTCCATTATCACCCAGGATGCCACCCACACCAGTCCATTATCACCCAGGATGCCACCCACACCAGTCCATTATCACCCAGGATGCCACCCACACCAGTCCATTATCACCCAGGATGCCACCCACACCAGTCCACTAACACCCAGGATGCCACCCACACCAGTCCATTATCACCCAGGATGCCACCCACACCAGTCCACTAACACCCAGGATGCCACCCACACCAGTCCACTAACACCCAGGATGCCACCCACACCAGTCCATTAACACCCAGGATGCCACCCACACCAGTCCACTAACACCCAGGATGCCACCCACACCAGTCCATTAACACCCAGGATGCCACCCACACCAGTCCACTAACACCCAGGATGCCACCCACACCAGTCCACTAACACCCAGGATGCCACCCACACCAGTCCACTAACACCCAGGATGCCACCCACACCAGTCCACTAACACCCAGGATGCCACCCACACCAGTCCACTAACACCCAGGATGCCACCCACACCAGTCCACTAACACCCAGGATGCCACCCACACCAGTCCACTAACACCCAGGATGCCACCCACACCAGTCCACTAACACCCAGGATGCCACCCACACCAGTCCACTAACACCCAGGATGCCACCCACACCAGTCCACTAACACCCAGGATGCCACCCACACCAGTCCACTAACACCCAGGATGCCACCCACACCAGTCCACTAACACCCAGGATGCCACCCACACCAGTCCACTAACACCCAGGATGCCACCCACACCAGTCCACTAACACCCAGGATGACACCCACACCAGTCCACTAACACCCAGGATGCCACCCACACCAGTCCACTAACACCCAGGATGCCACCCACACCAGTCCACTAACACCCAGGATGCCACCCACACCAGTCCACTAACACCCAGGATGCCACCCACACCAGTCCACTAACACCCAGGATGCCACCCACACCAGTCCACTAACACCCAGGATGCCACCCACACCAGTCCACTAACACCCAGGATGCCACCCACACCAGTCCACTAACACCCAGGATGCCACCCACACCAGTCCACTAACACCCAGGATGCCACCCACACCAGTCCACTAACACCCAGGATGCCACCCACACCAGTCCACTAACACCCAGGATGACACCCACACCAGTCCACTAACACCCAGGATGCCACCCACACCAGTCCACTAACACCCAGGATGCCACCCACACCAGTCCACTAACACCCAGGATGCCACCCACACCAGTCCACTAACACCCAGGATGCCACCCACACCAGTCCACTAACACCCAGGATGCCACCCACACCAGTCCACTAACACCCAGGATGCCACCCACACCAGTCCACTAACACCCAGGATGCCACCCACACCAGTCCACTAACACCCAGGATGCCACCCACACCAGTCCACTAACACCCAGGATGCCACCCACACCAGTCCACTAACACCCAGGATGCCACCCACACCAGTCCACTAACACCCAGGATGCCACCCACACCAGTCCACTAACACCCAGGATGCCACCCACACCAGTCCACTAACACCCAGGATGCCACCCACACCAGTCCACTAACACCCAGGATGCCACCCACACCAGTCCACTAACACCCAGGATGCCACCCACACCAGTCCACTAACACCCAGGATGCCACCCACACCAGTCCACTAACACCCAGGATGCCACCCACACCAGTCCACTAACACCCAGGATGCCACCCACACCAGTCCACTAACACCCAGGATGCCACCCACACCAGTCCACTAACACCCAGGATGCCACCCACACCAGTCCACTAACACCCAGGATGCCACCCACACCAGTCCACTAACACCCAGGATGCCACCCACACCAGTCCACTAACACCCAGGATGCCACCCACACCAGTCCACTAACACCCAGGATGCCACCCACACCAGTCCACTAACACCCAGGATGCCACCCACACCAGTCCACTAACACCCAGGATGCCACCCACACCAGTCCACTAACACCCAGGATGCCACCCACACCAGTCCACTAACACCCAGGATGCCACCCACACCAGTCCACTAACACCCAGGATGCCACCCACACCAGTCCACTAACACCCAGGATGCCACCCACACCAGTCCACTAACACCCAGGATGCCACCCACACCAGTCCACTAACACCCAGGATGCCACCCACACCAGTCCACTAACACCCAGGATGCCACCCACACCAGTCCACTAACACCCAGGATGCCACCCACACCAGTCCACTAACACCCAGGATGCCACCCACACCAGTCCACTAACACCCAGGATGCCACCCACACCAGTCCACTAACACCCAGGATGCCACCCACACCAGTCCACTAACACCCAGGATGCCACCCACACCAGTCCACTAACACCCAGGATGCCACCCACACCAGTCCACTAACACCCAGGATGCCACCCACACCCGTCCACTAACACCCAGGATGCCACCCACACCAGTCCACTAACACCCAGGATGCCACCCACACCAGTCCACTAACACCCAGGATGCCACCCACACCAGTCCACTAACACCCAGGATGCCACCCACACCAGTCCACTAACACCCAGGATGCCACCCACACCAGTCCACTAACACCCAGGATGCCACCCACACCAGTCCACTAACACCCAGGATGCCACCCACACCAGTCCACTAACACCCAGGATGCCACCCACACCAGTCCACTAACACCCAGGATGCCACCCACACCAGTCCACTAACACCCAGGATGCCACCCACACCAGTCCACTAACACCCAGGATGCCACCCACACCAGTCCACTAACACCCAGGATGCCACCCACACCAGTCCACTAACACCCAGGATGCCACCCACACCAGTCCACTAACACCCAGGATGCCACCCACACCAGTCCACTAACACCCAGGATGCCACCCACACCAGTCCACTAACACCCAGGATGCCACCCACACCAGTCCACTAACACCCAGGATGCCACCCACACCAGTCCACTAACACCCAGGATGCCACCCACACCAGTCCACTAACACCCAGGATGCCACCCACACCAGTCCACTAACACCCAGGATGCCACCCACACCAGTCCACTAACACCCAGGATGCCACCCACACCAGTCCACTAACACCCAGGATGCCACCCACACCAGTCCACTAACACCCAGGATGCCACCCACACCAGTCCACTAACACCCAGGATGCCACCCACACCAGTCCACTAACACCCAGGATGCCACCCACACCAGTCCACTAACACCCAGGATGCCACCCACACCAGTCCACTAACACCCAGGATGCCACCCACACCAGTCCACTAACACCCAGGATGCCACCCACACCAGTCCACTAACACCCAGGATGCCACCCACACCAGTCCACTAACACCCAGGATGCCACCCACACCAGTCCACTAACACCCAGGATGCCACCCACACCAGTCCACTAACACCCAGGATGCCACCCACACCAGTCCACTAACACCCAGGATGCCACCCACACCAGTCCACTAACACCCAGGATGCCACCCACACCAGTCCACTAACACCCAGGATGCCACCCACACCAGTCCACTAACACCCAGGATGCCACCCACACCAGTCCACTAACACCCAGGATGCCACCCACACCAGTCCACTAACACCCAGGATGCCACCCACACCAGTCCACTAACACCCAGGATGCCACCCACACCAGTCCACTAACACCCAGGATGCCACCCACACCAGTCCACTAACACCCAGGATGCCACCCACACCAGTCCACTAACACCCAGGATGCCACCCACACCAGTCCACTAACACCCAGGATGCCACCCACACCAGTCCACTAACACCCAGGATGCCACCCACACCAGTCCACTAACACCCAGGATGCCACCCACACCAGTCCACTAACACCCAGGATGCCACCCACACCAGTCCACTAACACCCAGGATGCCACCCACACCAGTCCACTAACACCCAGGATGCCACCCACACCAGTCCACTAACACCCAGGATGCCACCCACACCAGTCCACTAACACCCAGGATGCCACCCACACCAGTCCACTAACACCCAGGATGCCACAGTCCACTAACACCCAGGATGCCACCCACACCAGTCCACTAACACCCAGGATGCCACCCACACCAGTCCACTAACACCCAGGATGCCACCCACACCAGTCCACTAACACCCAGGATGCCACCCACACCAGTCCACTAACACCCAGGATGCCACCCACACCAGTCCACTAACACCCAGGATGCCACCCACACCAGTCCACTAACACCCAGGATGCCACCCACACCAGTCCACTAACACCCAGGATGCCACCCACACCAGTCCACTAACACCCAGGATGCCACCCACACCAGTCCACTAACACCCAGGATGCCACCCACACCAGTCCACTAACACCCAGGATGCCACCCACACCAGTCCACTAACACCCAGGATGCCACCCACACCAGTCCACTAACACCCAGGATGCCACCCACACCAGTCCACTAACACCCAGGATGCCACCCACACCAGTCCACTAACACCCAGGATGCCACCCACACCAGTCCACTAACACCCAGGATGCCACCCACACCAGTCCACTAACACCCAGGATGCCACCCACACCAGTCCACTAACACCCAGGATGCCACCCACACCAGTCCACTAACACCCAGGATGCCACCCACACCAGTCCACTAACACCCAGGATGCCACCCACACCAGTCCACTAACACCCAGGATGCCACCCACACCAGTCCACTAACACCCAGGATGCCACCCACACCAGTCCACTAACACCCAGGATGCCACCCACACCAGTCCACTAACACCCAGGATGCCACCCACACCAGTCCACTAACACCCAGGATGCCACCCACACCAGTCCACTAACACCCAGGATGCCACCCACACCAGTCCACTAACACCCAGGATGCCACCCACACCAGTCCACTAACACCCAGGATGCCACCCACACCAGTCCACTAACACCCAGGATGCCACCCACACCAGTCCACTAACACCCATGATGCAACCAACACCTGTCCACTAACACCCAGGATGCCACCCACACCAGTCCACTAACACCCAGGATGCCACCCACACCAGTCCACTAACACCCAGGATGCCACCCACACCAGTCCACTAACACCCAGGATGCCACGCACACCAGTCCACTAACACCCAGGATGCCACCCACACCAGTCCACTAACACTCAGGATACCACACACACCAGTCCACTAACACCCAGGATGCCACGCACACCAGTCCACTAACACCCAGGATGACACCCACACCAGGCCACTAACACCGAGGATGCCACCCACACCAGTCCACTAACACCCAGGATGCCACCCACACCAGTCCACTAACACCCAGGATGCCACCCACACCAGTCCACTAACACCCAGGATGCCACCCACACCAGTCCACTAACACCCAGGATGCCACCCACACCAGTCCACTAACACCCAGGATGCCACCCACACCAGTCCACTAACACCCAGGATGCCACCCACACCAGTCCACTAACACCCAGGATGCCACCCACACCAGTCCACTAACACCCAGGATGCCACCCACACCAGTCCACTAACACCCAGGATGCCACCCACACCAGTCCACTAACACCCAGGATGCCACCCACACCAGTCCACTAACACCCAGGATGCCACCCACACCAGTCCACTAACACCCAGGATGCCACCCACACCAGTCCACTAACACCCAGGATGCCACCCACACCAGTCCACTAACACCCAGGATGCCACCCACACCAGTCCACTAACACCCAGGATGCCACCCACACCAGTCCACTAACACCCAGGATGCCACCCACACCAGTCCACTAACACCCAGGATGCCACCCACACCAGTCCACTAACACCCAGGATGCCACCCACACCAGTCCACTAACACCCAGGATGCCACCCACACCAGTCCACTAACACCCAGGATGCCACCCACACCAGTCCACTAACACCCAGGATGCCACCCACACCAGTCCACTAACACCCAGGATGCCACCCACACCAGTCCACTAACACCCAGGATGCCACCCACACCAGTCCACTAACACCCAGGATGCCACCCACACCAGTCCACTAACACCCAGGATGCCACCCACACCAGTCCACTAACACCCAGGATGCCACCCACACCAGTCCACTAACACCCAGGATGCCACCCACACCAGTCCACTAACACCCAGGATGCCACCCACACCAGTCCACTAACACCCAGGATGCCACCCACACCAGTCCACTAACACCCAGGATGCCACCCACACCAGTCCACTAACACCCAGGATGCCACCCACACCAGTCCACTAACACCCAGGATGCCACCCACACCAGTCCACTAACACCCAGGATGCCACCCACACCAGTCCACTAACACCCAGGATGCCACCCACACCAGTCCACTAACACCCAGGATGCCACCCACACCAGTCCACTAACACCCAGGATGTGACCCACACCAGTCCACTAACACCCAGGATGCCACCCACACCAGTCCACTAACACCCAGGATGCCACCCACACCAGTCCACTAACACCCAGGATGCCACCCACACCAGTCCACTAACACCCAGGATGCCACCCACACCAGTCCACTAACACCCAGGATGCCACCCACACCAGTCCACTAACACCCAGGATGCCACCCACACCAGTCCACTAACACCCAGGATGCCCCACACCAGTCCACTAACACCCAGGATGCCACCCACACCAGTCCACTAACACCCAGGATGCCACCCACACCAGTCCACTAACAACCCAGGATGCCACCCACACCAGTCCACTAACACCCAGGATGCCACCCACACCAGTCCACTAACACCCAGGATGCCACCCACACCAGTCCACTAACACCCAGGATGCCACCCACACCAGTCCACTAACACCCAGGATGCCACCCACACCAGTCCACTAACACCCAGGATGCCACCCACACCAGTCCACTAACACCCAGGATGCCACCCACACCAGTCCACTAACACCCAGGATGCCACCCACACCAGTCCACTAACATCCAGGATGCCACCCACACCAGTCCACTAACACCCAGGATGCCACCCACACCAGTCCACTAACACCCAGGATGCCACCCACACCAGTCCACTAACACCCAGGATGCCACTCACACTAGTCCACTAACACCCAGGATGCCACCCACACAAGCCCACTAACACCCAGGATTCCACCCACACCAGTCTACTAACACCCAGGATGCCACCCACTCCGGTCCACTAACACCCAGGATGCCACCCACACTCCAGTTCACTACAACCCAGGATGCTGGCCTCAACAGTCCACTAACACCCAGAATGCCACCCACACCTGTCCACTAACACCCAGGATGCCACTCATACCAGTCCACTAACACCCGGGATGCTACACACTCCAGTCCACTAACACCTAGGATGGCACCTACACCAGTCGACTAACACTCAGGATGCCACCCACACCAGTCCATTAACACACAGGCTGCCACCCACACCAGTCAACTAACACCCAGGATGAGCCCACTCCAGTTCACTACCACTTAGGATGTCGGCCACAACTGCCCACTAACACCCAGGATGCCACCCACAGCAGTCCACTAACACCCAGGATGCCACCCACACCAGTCCACTAACACCCAGGATGCCATCCACACCAGTCCACTAACGCCCAGGATGCCTCCCACACCAGTCCACTAACTCCCAGGATGGCACCCACTCCAGTCCACTAACACCAAGGATGCCACCCACACCAGTCCACTAACACCAAGGATGCCACCCACACCAGTCCACTAACACCCAGGATGCCACCCTCACCAGTCCACTAACACCAAGGATGCCACCCACACCAGTCCACTAACACCCAGGAAGCCACCCTCACCAGTCCACTAACACCCAGGATGCCACCCACACCAGTCCACTAACACCCAGAATGGCACCCACACCAGTCCACTAACACTCAGGATGCCTCCCACACCAGTCCACTAACACCCAGGATGCCACACAGACCAGTCCACTAACACTAAGGATGCCACCCACACCAGTCCACTAACACACAGGAAGCCACCCACACCAGTCCACTAACACCCAGGATGCCACCCACACCAGTCCATTATCACCCAGGATGCCACCCACACCAGTCCATTATCACCCAGGATGCCACCCACACCAGTCCATTATCACCCAGGATGCCACCCACACCAGTCCATTATCACCCAGGATGCCACCCACACCAGTCCATTATCACCCAGGATGCCACCCACACCAGTCCATTATCACCCAGGATGCCACCCACACCAGTCCATTATCACCCAGGATGCCACCCACACCAGTCCATTATCACCCAGGATGCCACCCACATCAGTCCATTATCACCCAGGATGCCACCCACACCAGTCCATTATCACCCAGCATGCCACCCACAAAAGTCCATTATCACCCAGGATGCCACCTACACCAGTCCATTATCACCCAGGATGCCACCCATACCAGTCCATTATCACCCAGGATTCCACCCACACCAGTCCATTATCACCCAGCATGCCACCCACACCAGTCCATTATCACCCAGGATGACACCCACACCAGTCCATTATCACCCAGGATGCCACCCACACCAGTCCATTATCACCCAGGATGCCACCCACACCAGTCCATTATCACCCAGGATGCCACCCACACCAGTCCATTATCACCCAGGATGCCACCCACACCAGTCCATTATCACCCAGGATGCCACCCACACCAGTCCATTATCACCCAGGATGCCACCCACACCAGTCCATTATCACCCAGGATGCCACCCACACCAGTCCATTATCACCCAGGATGCCACCCACACCAGTCCATTATCACCCAGGATGCCACCCACACCAGTCCATTATCACCCAGGATGCCACCCACACCAGTCCATTATCACCCAGGATGCCACCCACACCAGTCCATTATCACCCAGGATGCCACCCACACCAGTCCATTATCACCCAGGATGCCACCCACACCAGTCCATTATCACCCAGGATGCCACCCACACCAGTCCATTATCACCCAGGATGCCACCCACACCAGTCCATTATCACCCAGGATGCCACCCACACCAGTCCATTATCACCCAGGATGCCACCCACACCAGTCCATTATCACCCAGGATGCCACCCACACCAGTCCATTATCACCCAGGATGCCACCCACACCAGTCCATTATCACCCAGGATGCCACCCACACCAGTCCATTATCACCCAGGATGCCACCCACACCAGTCCATTATCACCCAGGATGCCACCCACACCAGTCCATTATCACCCAGGATGCCACCCACACCAGTCCATTATCACCCAGGATGCCACCCACACCAGTCCATTATCACCCAGGATGACACCCACACCAGTCCATTATCACCCAGGATGACACCCACACCAGTCCATTATCACCCAGGATGCCACCCACACCAGTCCATTATCACCCAGGATGCCACCCACACCAGTCCATTATCACCCAGGATGCCACCCACACCAGTCCATTATCACCCAGGATGCCACCCACACCAGTCCATTATCACCCAGGATGCCACCCACACCAGTCCATTATCACCCAGGATGCCACCCACACCAGTCCATTATCACCCAGGATGCCACCCACACCAGTCCATTATCACCCAGGATGCCACCCACACCAGTCCATTATCACCCAGGATGCCACCCACACCAGTCCATTATCACCCAGGATGCCACCCACACCAGTCCATTATCACCCAGGATGCCACCCACACCAGTCCATTATCACCCAGGATGCCACCCACACCAGTCCATTATCACCCAGGATGCCACCCACACCAGTCCATTATCACCCAGGATGCCACCCACACCAGTCCATTATCACCCAGGATGCCACCCACACCAGTCCATTATCACCCAGGATGCCACCCACACCAGTCCATTATCACCCAGGATGCCACCCACACCAGTCCATTATCACCCAGGATGCCACCCACACCAGTCCATTATCACCCAGGATGCCCCCACACCAGCCCATTATCACCCAGGATGACACCCACACCAGTCCATTATCACCCAGGATGCCACCCACACCAGTCCATTATCACCCAGGATGCCACCCACACCAGTCCATTATCACCCAGGATGCCACCCACACCAGTCCATTATCACCCAGGATGCCACCCACACCAGTCCATTATCACCCAGGATGCCACCCACACCAGTCCATTATCACCCAGGATGCCACCCACACCAGTCCATTATCACCCAGGATGCCACCCACACCAGTCCATTATCACCCAGGATGCCACCCACACCAGTCCATTATCACCCAGGATGACACCCACACCAGTCCATTATCACCCAGGATGCCACCCACACCAGTCCATTATCACCCAGGATGCCACCCACACCAGTCCATTATCACCCAGGATGACACCCACACCAGTCCATTATCACCCAGGATGCCACCCACACCAGTCCATTATCACCCAGGATGACACCCACACCAGTCCATTATCACCCAGGATGACACCCACACCAGTCCATTATCACCCAGGATGACACCCACACCAGTCCATTATCACCCAGGATGCCACCCACACCAGTCCATTATCACCCAGGATGCCACCCACACCAGTCCATTATCACCCAGGATGCCACCCACACCAGTCCATTATCACCCAGGATGCCACCCACACCAGTCCATTATCACCCAGGATGCCACCCACACCAGTCCATTATCACCCAGGATGCCACCCACACCAGTCCATTATCACCCAGGATGACACCCACACCAGTCCATTATCACCCAGGATGGCACCCACACCAGTCCATTATCACCCAGGATGCCACCCACACCAGTCCATTATCACCCAGGATGCCACCCACACCAGTCCATTATCACCCAGGATGACACCCACACCAGTCCATTATCACCCAGGATGCCACCCACACCAGTCCATTATCACCCAGGATGCCACCCACACCAGTCCATTATCACCCAGGATGCCACCCACACCAGTCCATTATCACCCAGGATGCCACCCACACCAGTCCATTATCACCCAGGATGACACCCACACCAGTCCATTATCACCCAGGATGCCACCCACACCAGTCCATTATCACCCAGGATGACACCCACACCAGTCCATTATCACCCAGGATGCCACCCACACCAGTCCATTATCACCCAGGATGCCACCCACACCAGTCCATTATCACCCAGGATGCCACCCACACCAGTCCATTATCACCCAGGATGCCACCCACACCAGTCCATTATCACCCAGGATGCCACCCACACCAGTCCATTATCACCCAGGATGCCACCCACACCAGTCCATTATCACCCAGGATGACACCCACACCAGTCCATTATCACCCAGGATGCCACCCACACCAGTCCATTATCACCCAGGATGCCACCCACACCAGTCCATTATCACCCAGGATGCCACCCACACCAGTCCATTATCACCCAGGATGCCACCCACACCAGTCCATTATCACCCAGGATGCCACCCACACCAGTCCATTATCACCCAGGATGCCACCCACACCAGTCCATTATCACCCAGGATGCCACCCACACCAGTCCATTATCACCCAGGATGCCACCCACACCAGTCCATTATCACCCAGGATGCCACCCACACCAGTCCATTATCACCCAGGATGCCACCCACACCAGTCCATTATCACCCAGGATGCCACCCACACCAGTCCATTATCACCCAGGATGCCACCCACACCAGTCCATTATCACCCAGGATGCCACCCACACCAGTCCATTATCACCCAGGATGCCACCCACACCAGTCCATTATCACCCAGGATGCCACCCACACCAGTCCATTATCACCCAGGATGCCACCCACACCAGTCCATTATCACCCAGGATGCCACCCACACCAGTCCATTATCACCCAGGATGCCACCCACACCAGACCATTATCACCCAGGATGACACCCACAACAATCCATTATCACCCAGGATGACACCCACACCAGTCCATTATCACCCAGGATGACACCCACACCAGTCCATTATCACCCAGGATGACACCCACACCAGTCCATTATCACCCAGGATGCCACCCACACCAGTCCATTATCACCCAGGATGCCACCCACACCAGTCCATTATCACCCAGGATGCCACCCACACCAGTCCATTATCACCCAGGATGACACCCACACCAGTCCATTATCACCCAGGATGCCACCCACACCAGTCCATTATCACCCAGGATGCCACCCACACCAGTCCATTATCACCCAGGATGACACCCACACCAGTCCATTATCACCCAGGATGACACCCACACCAGTCCATTATCACCCAGGATGACACCCACACCAGTCCATTATCACCCAGGATGACACCCACACCAGTCCATTATCACCCAGGATGCCACCCACACCAGTCCATTATCACCCAGGATGCCACCCACACCAGTCCATTATCACCCAGGATGCCACCCACACCAGTCCATTATCACCCAGGATGCCACCCACACCAGTCCATTATCACCCAGGATGCCACCCACACCAGTCCATTATCACCCAGGATGCCACCCACACCAGTCCATTATCACCCAGGATGCCACCCACACCAGTCCATTATCACCCAGGATGCCACCCACACCAGTCCATTATCACCCAGGATGACACCCACACCAGTCCATTATCACCCAGGATGCCACCCACACCAGTCCATTATCACCCAGGATGCCACCCACACCAGTCCATTATCACCCAGGATGCCACCCACACCAGTCCATTATCACCCAGGATGCCACCCACACCAGTCCATTATCACCCAGGATGCCACCCACACCAGTCCATTATCACCCAGGATGACACCCACACCAGTCCATTATCACCCAGGATGCCACCCACACCAGTCCATTATCACCCAGGATGCCCAGTCCATTATCACCCAGGATGCCACCCCACCACACCAGGATGCCACCAACACCAGTATTATCACCCAGGATGCCACCCACACCAGTCCATTATCACCCAGGATGCCACCCACACCAGTCCATTATCACCCAGGATGCCACCCACACCAGTCCATTATCACCCAGGATGCCACCCACACCAGTCCATTATCACCCAGGATGCCACCCACACCAGTCCATTATCACCCAGGATGCCACCCACACCAGTCCATTATCACCCAGGATGCCACCCACACCAGTCCATTATCACCCAGGATGCCACCCACACCAGTCCATTATCACCCAGGATGCCACCCACACCAGTCCATTATCACCCAGGATGCCACCCACACCAGTCCATTATCACCCAGGATGCCACCACACCAGTCCATTATCACCCAGGATGACACCCACACCAGTCCATTATCACCCAGGATGACACCCACACCAGTCCATTATCACCCAGGATGCCACCCACACCAGTCCATTATCACCCAGGATGCCACCCACACCAGTCCATTATCACCCAGGATGCCACCCACACCAGTCCATTATCACCCAGGATGCCACCCACACCAGTCCATTATCACCCAGGATGCCACCCACACCAGTCCATTATCACCCAGGATGCCACCCACACCAGTCCATTATCACCCAGGATGCCACCCACACCAGTCCATTATCACCCAGGATGACACCCACACCAGTCCATTATCACCCAGGATGCCACCCACACCAGTCCATTATCACCCAGGATGCCACCCACACCAGTCCATTATCACCCAGGATGCCACCCACACCAGTCCATTATCACCCAGGATGCCACCCACACCAGTCCATTATCACCCAGGATGCCACCCACACCAGTCCATTATCACCCAGGATGACACCCACACCAGTCCATTATCACCCAGGATGCCACCCACACCAGTCCATTATCACCCAGGATGCCACCCACACCAGTCCATTATCACCCAGGATGCCACCCACACCAGTCCATTATCACCCAGGATGCCACCCACACCAGTCCATTATCACCCAGGATGCCACCCACACCAGTCCATTATCACCCAGGATGCCACCCACACCAGTCCATTATCACCCAGGATGCCACCCACACCAGTCCATTATCACCCAGGATGCCACCCACACCAGTCCATTATCACCCAGGATGCCACCCACACCAGTCCATTATCACCCAGGATGACACCCACACCAGTCCATTATCACCCAGGATGACACCCACACCAGTCCATTATCACCCAGGATGACACCCACACCAGTCCATTATCACCCAGGATGACACCCACACCAGTCCATTATCACCCAGGATGCCACCCACACCAGTCCATTATCACCCAGGATGCCACCCACACCAGTCCATTATCACCCAGGATGCCACCCACACCAGTCCATTATCACCCAGGATGCCACCCACACCAGTCCATTATCACCCAGGATGCCACCCACACCAGTCCATTATCACCCAGGATGCCACCCACACCAGTCCATTATCACCCAGGATGCCACCCACACCAGTCCATTATCACCCAGAATGCCACCCACACCAGTCCATTATCACTCAGGATGCTACCCACACCAGTCCATTATCAACCAGGATGCCGCAAATACCAGTCCATTATCACCAAGGATGCCACCCACATCAGTCCAATAACACCCAGAATGCCACCCACACCAGTCCATTATCACCCAGGATGCCACCCTCACCAGTCCATTATCACCCAGGATGCCACCCACGCCAGTCCATTATCACCCAGGATGCCACCCACACCAGTCCATTATCACCCAGGATGCCACCCACACCAGTCCATTATCACCCAGGATGCCACCCACACCAGTCCATTATCACCCAGGATGCCACCCACACCAGTCCATTATCACCCAGGATGGATGGATGCCACCCACACCAGTCCATTATCACCCAGGATGCCACCCACACCAGTCCATTATCACCCAGGATGCCACCCACACCAGTCCATTATCACCCAGGATGCCACCCACACCAGTCCATTATCACCCAGGATGCCACCCACACCAGTCCATTATCACCCAGGATGCCACCCACACCAGTCCATTATCACCCAGGATGACACCCACACCAGTCCATTATCACCCAGGATGCCACCCACACCAGTCCATTATCACCCAGGATGCCACCCACACCAGTCCATTATCACCCAGGATGCCACCCACACCAGTCCATTATCACCCAGGATGACACCCACACCAGTCCATTATCACCCAGGATGCCACCCACACCAGTCCATTATCACCCAGGATGCCACCCACACCAGTCCATTATCACCCAGGATGCCACCCACACCAGTCCATTATCACCCAGGATGCCACCCACACCAGTCCATTATCACCCAGGATGCCACCCACACCAGTCCATTATCACCCAGGATGCCACCCACACCAGTCCATTATCACCCAGGATGCCACCCACACCAGTCCATTATCACCCAGGATGCCACCCACACCAGTCCATTATCACCCAGGATGCCACCCACACCAGTCCATTATCACCCAGGATGCCACCCACACCAGTCCATTATCACCCAGGATGCCACCCACACCAGTCCATTATCACCCAGGATGCCACCCACACCAGTCCATTATCACCCAGGATGCCACCCACACCAGTCCATTATCACCCAGGATGCCACCCACACCAGTCCATTATCACCCAGGATGCCACCCACACCAGTCCATTATCACCCAGGATGCCACCCACACCAGTCCATTATCACCCAGGATGCCACCCACACCAGTCCATTATCACCCAGGATGCCACCCACACCAGTCCATTATCACCCAGGATGCCACCCACACCAGTCCATTATCACCCAGGATGCCACCCACACCAGTCCATTATCACCCAGGATGCCACCCACACCAGTCCATTATCACCCAGGATGCCACCCACACCAGTCCATTATCACCCAGGATGCCACCCACACCAGTCCATTATCACCCAGGATGACACCCACACCAGTCCATTATCACCCAGGATGACACCCACACCAGTCCATTATCACCCAGGATGCCACCCACACCAGTCCATTATCACCCAGGATGACACCCACACCAGTCCATTATCACCCAGGATGCCACCCACACCAGTCCATTATCACCCAGGATGCCACCCACACCAGTCCATTATCACCCAGCATGCCACCCACACCAGTCCATTATCACCCAGGATGCCACCCACACCAGTCCATTATCACCCAGCATGCCACCCACACCAGTCCATTATCACCCAGGATGCCACCCACACCAGTCCATTATCACCCAGGATGACACCCACACCAGTCCATTATCACCCAGGATGCCACCCACACCAGTCCATTATCACCCAGGATGCCACCCACACCAGTCCATTATCACCCAGGATGCCACCCACACCAGTCCATTATCACCCAGGATGCCACCCACACCAGTCCATTATCACCCAGGATGACACCCACACCAGTCCATTATCACCCAGGATGACACCCACACCAGTCCATTATCACCCAGGATGCCACCCACACCAGTCCATTATCACCCAGGATGACACCCACACCAGTCCATTATCACCCAGGATGCCACCCACACCAGTCCATTATCACCCAGGATAACCACCCACACCAGTCCATTATCACCCAGGATGCCACCCACACCAGTCCATTATCACCCAGGATGACACCCACACCAGTCCATTATCACCCAGGATGCCACCCACACCAGTCCATTATCACCCAGGATGCCACCCACACCAGTCCATTATCACCCAGGATGCCACCCACACCAGTCCATTATCACCCAGGATGACACCCACACCAGTCCATTATCACCCAGGATGCCACCCACACCAGTCATTATCACCCAGGATGCCACCCACACCAGACCGTTATCACCCAGGATGCCACCCACACCAGTCCATTATCACCCAGGATGCCACCCACACCAGTCCATTATCACCCAGGATGCCACCCACACCAGTCCATTATCACCCAGGATGACACCCACACCAGTCCATTATCACCCAGGATGCCACCCACACCAGTGGATGCCACCCACACCAGTCCATTATCACCCAGGATGACACCCACACCAGTCCATTATCACCCAGGATGCCACCCACACCAGTCCATTATCACCCAGGATGCCACCCACACCAGTCCATTATCACCCAGGATGACACCCACACCAGTCCATTATCACCCAGGATGCCACCCACACCAGTCCATTATCACCCAGGATGACACCCACACCAGTCCATTATCACCCAGGATGCCACCCACACCAGTCCATTATCACCCAGGATGACACCCACACCAGTCCATTATCACCCAGGATGCCACCCACACCAGTCCATTATCACCCAGGATGACACCCACACCAGTCCATTATCACCCAGGATGACACCCACACCAGTCCATTATCACCCAGGATGACACCCACACCAGTCCATTATCACCCAGGATGCCACCCACACCAGTCCATTATCACCCAGGATGCCACCCACACCAGTCCATTATCACCCAGGATGCCACCCACACCAGTCCATTATCACCCAGGATGCCACCCACACCAGTCCATTATCACCCAGGATGACACCCACACCAGTCCATTATCACC